>NC_080788.1:47978163-48284842 GCF_028018385.1 Neofelis nebulosa
TGATAGAGTTTAACTGTACCTCATAGAAAATGTAAGACAATTCTGTGGGAATTCTGAGAGGCATAACATTTAAGGGGAAAAAAGAAAAGAAATAAAAAGCCTTAGGAGACAAATTCATAAAGTCCAAAGCAGAAGGGCTTCTTTTAAATAAGTAGATTTGGAGTCTTTGTGGATTATTAGCAAACGCTTTCCCAAAATAATTCCAAAAGAAGGGATTTTAGTTTTGATATTTTAAGGATCAGCTAGCTATTAAAACAATCACTGCTTTCTCATTAATGATCTGATATGATATAAATTAGCTGCTCAAGAAAACATTATGAGATTCCTTTAAATCAGTTTTACTCATGTTAGCATTAGTTCCTTCAATGAATCTGGCTTTTTTTGGGAAAACTCTCCTTTCTTATTTTTTGAATGAATCAGTTGCAGATGACTTTCCCTTTTAAAAAGTATGTAAGCTACTTTTTGTCTTGGAAAAATTTCTCATGAAGGCACTTTCTTCTGTGGACCAGAAGAATAAGTGAAGAATAAATGAGTTGTCTTTCTTGGTTTCATTTGACTTACTTGAATGGGCAACTTACTAAGTATGTATTTAAAACTAATAAGTACATTTAATTATTAATCTCAGTAATTTGTTTTAAATTTAAAGATGCCCAAATTTCTCTTCCTTCTACTACATCTGTTCCATTAAGTCAAACATATTTAAGTTGAAGTTAGAAGGATAGGTCTTGCAGGAGTGGGGTTGGAAGGTGTTTTCCTGAGTTATTTTAAGGGCAGCATGAATCAATATAAACCAAGAATAGCTTTAAATGAGTTATGAAGTTGATTTTGTTATAACTACACCTTTTATGACATACTGTCCACAAAATACTGTTTAGCAGTGTAAAATTCATTCAGCAAAATATTTAAAATCAATACTCACAGATGCCAAAGCCTTTCCAAGTGCATCACCTGTCTGTGAACTTCCAGCGGCAGTCCCTCTGGTTCCTGAATATTTCAGGTAAAAAACAAAGAATTTTAGCAGGCAGACTTTTTTTTTTTTTTTTTTTTTAGCATTCTGCCATGATTTCAAGGGTGTTGTTCTTTACTGTTATCTCACACACAGTCACAACAAATCACCAAATATTGTGTATGTGTTGTATTTAATGAGCTAATTTAAGATGGGTTCCTTACCAGTTTTTACATTAATGACAATTTAAAAGCTTTTCTTCCTTCCTTTCATTTTTAGACTCAATACTAAAAAATACATCGAAAGATGTGGGGTTCATTGAAAATCCCCAAAGTAGGTTTTAGGAAGTTGTGCCAACCCAAAGCAGCTCACCGAGAATGCTATCTGATCCATTGATGGGAGGAGTGTGTGAGGCAGCAACGTACGGCGAACTGCTGGTACTGCCACGATGGAAGCTAGACATTGGCGGGAGACTCGTGTTTATGTCTGTTGGTGAGACTGAGTGTGGAGGATAGCTCTAGAGAAAGGAGGAAAGAGACATAATCTATTAAATACACTTTCTGCACATATGGCTGGACAACTATGACAATAGGTCAAAAAGAACATTACAAGCTGGCAGCTATAAAGTGTTACTATTGTCATGTACTTTTTAAAAAGGCAGGCTAAATGCAGTAAGCCCTGAAGTATTTACATGTCAGAAGTTTTGGCAGAATCAAATCTTACACTTGTAATCCAAAGAGAAACACAAGTGAGGACAAAGTGCTGCCGCACCCTAGTCATGTGTTACAGCCTACCAAGCGGTCATGTGAATGAAGGCTGCCGTAACTACTGGACTGAGACATGTGGGAAGTGGAGGTCCCCAGAATTCCACCAAAACCAGGCTGGCTCATCCCATTTGATGAACTCCAAAGGTCAGAAGAATTGTGGGTCCCATCTAAGACGAAAAGAGAAATATAAAATTTTCCTTAGCTAAAACGTTTTCTTTTATTTAGATGATGCTCTAAGAATTCCAAAGGGTACCCTCCAGATACTCATTCCCTGCCCCTTCTGACTCAGTCGTCCATTTACTTTTCTTCCCTCCAAACTGTGTAATTACTATTTAAAAAGAAGGAATAAGGCTTTATAGTTAGAGGAGAAAAAAAACAATCCAAACTGTAGTTGGTATATTGTTATAAAAATCCTTAGAAGATCTAAATTCTTATCAAGCAGGATAAAAAAAATCTCAAATTTGGGGATAGGTTGGATTTAATTTTGGTAAAATGGCATACCCATAAATATACAAAAAAGTTCTTTATAACAAGCAATGTACGTTATTATAAAAAACTATGAAACTGTGGAATAAATAAGTTTCTCTAACAGTAAACATAAGAAATTGATAATGACTATATTATAGACAGTCTTCAAATGAAATGTGTTAGCAATAACTTCACTCACCAGTGTAAAGTCAAGGAAGCGTTTATGTAGTGATTTATTGCTCCCATAGTATATGCTCCCCATAGTCCAAAACCACAGGAGACCAAATAAAAACGCAAGATACGAATTAAAGGAAATGCAACACTTTTTCTCTCTGAACAAGTCTTAATCTGTTCTATGATATTCACTGTATTTATATTGATCATTCTAGGGGTGACCTGAGTCTGCAATTTAAATAAGAAAGAGTTGTTAATAGCTTTCATTCACTTAAATTCTATGAGAAAGAGCAGCTCTACTCATTTTTCTCAAATGAAGTCCTTTATAAGTTCAATCAATACTGGATAGGCACTCCAAACGTTTGCTGGATATTCCGACTATATTGCAATCAGCAATAAATAACATTAGAAATTTTAATTTACTTTGGCCCCAAATGCATAGATATACCTGAATTCATACATACATTCATACATTTATACATGTGAATACCTGTGTAGGTATTCTCTTTCCTCACAGTTTTAAAATATTAGTTAATATACAATAGATAAACTGCTGTAGGATTGACAACTATCAAGCAGTACTTACCCTGCATAAAGAAAGTGCTAGCAAACATACTGGTTGGTGGCTTGGGAGATGGATAGCTAGGAGATTCACGGTTGAAATCATCTGAACTTGGGGATGGTGCATATACCTTAAAATTAAATGGGAAATTTAATTAAAATGGCTATGAGTGTCATAGCATTTGTGCAATATGAGTGCTACATTTCACCAAGGGCCTAAAAAGGCCTATATAGTATCTATAAAGGCCTACCAGAAATCCAAAGAAGTGGACTAAATCCACTTATATGTAATCTAACTCGGTTACCACCTACATATTTGGTCTTGGCTGATTACTAGAGAAAAATACTACTCCAAATAATCTTTGTGTGACACTTACACCGGTGGTTGAACAAATCATAAATGCTGAATTTGCTTACAAAACACAAATCCATATATAGGCTCATGATTCAAAATGTGGTGGTGGAAACAGATGTCTTTTGAATATAGCATGAAATAGAATTTGGGTTCGTAAAATTCATTCTTTTCACTGTTATAAGATTTATCAAAAACAAAATGAGTTTGGTTAAAAGTTACTATACTTTGTTATTATTAAAAGATATCCATGAAAGGCACAACACGGGTTTTCAGGAACTTGTTTAACTTATTAGTAAGGTTAGCAAAATTAAAACCAAATTCTGCTGAGGGGTTTTCTTTAATTTCAAGCAAACTTCTAAGTCTGGCACAGCTATAAGAAAAATCTCATTTAATTTATCAGAGCAGTATTAATTTCCTTTGGTAAACCTTTGCTTCAGATAAGCAAAATATGAACATTTTGAATTGGCAAATGGCCAAAATTGTCATTTCTCTGCAAAACTAAATGGGCAGCCAAATATCCTTAATAATTAAAACATGATAAAACCATTCTCATGGTGATTACTAAAATCAAGAAGGAAAACAAACAACAATTAAGGTGATGCATGCTCTGTAAAGGCAAAAGTAAACCAAGAGTCAGGAAGAATGGAAATGTGTCCTACTGAATGGTGTATGAAACGTATTTCTTTAGTTTGATAAGGGTATATCCATTAACTTTTACTCCAAAATAAAAACCCAAAGTGTTCACTTAAGTGGAAGCAAGTAGCTCCCTTATTAAAATTATGGGAGCATGTATAAAAATCATACACATATTTTTAGCATAAGCATAGAAAATTTCTGTAATTATACATAAGAAATCCAGTAGTTATACCTCTGGACATAGAGGTATCCTTCCAGAGGATGTTTACTTTATGTCCTTCTACATAGTCTGGTATTTTATCCCGAGCAAACATGTTTGTCTATGCACTAATAAAAAAGTTGATGAAGCACACACTGAGATTAAAATGGGGGCCAAGATTTTATTTACATAAACCATCATTCATACTCATTTATTCTTCCTCTGAGGCATTTAACAACTGTAAAGACTTCTGACAAATCACCTAACCTTCCAAGACTCAATTTCCTCATTGGTAAGATGGTGCTAATAGTACTTGCATTAGGGGGTTGATGGGAAAATCAAATGAGATAATACATATACAATGTTTAGCACAGTAAGCTCTAAGCATTAGCTAATGGTATCTCAATCATTTTTCTATCATTCTTGTAGGAGCCATTATACTGCCAATACTGCCCTTGTTCAGTCCCTGAAGAATGTTCTTTATAGTTTTTGTCTGCACATTCCTAATTAAAAAACAATTCATCCTAAATAAAAGGTTAAAAAGTCAATTTTTACTCTTCTTGCTAGTTGTTTCAATACTACCATAGGTGTGTATTTTTAATGGACTGGCATTCAGGTTAGTTTCCTCTCACATCCCAGAGGTAAAAACATACACCTGTGGTACCTGAGAAGTTCATGACAAGACAGATTTCTAAGAACTACCTAGAAGGACCCTAGATAAAGAAATTTGGCAGATAAAATGTGTTTTCTTACCCATTATACATATTAAATACATTTTTCTAGTTTAGTGCTATTATATGAGGTAGTGTCAGAATGAAATAATTGGGTATATACAGTTGTGTTTGGAATGTATTACACAGGCTGATGGGCAGGAAAAAGTTTTCAGGAAAGGAACTTTGCAATTTTTTCTTTTAATCCAGTTTCACTACCTAAACTTAGCCACAGCTAGATGTCCCGTGTCCCCTTTATACATAGATTTTCCTAAACGAGGCTGAAACTACAAATGATGAAGAATAAAGTAAATCCATAGACACAGTAAGAAAATACAAATGAGAATAAAATTCAGAAGACAGCATTATGCTTCTTGGTACAAATGCTTATTTACTATATACACCATCTCTGATCTCAAAGTAGGAAATAGAAAATTCTCTAATTCTATCCAGGTTATAGATTGAAACACTGTGTAAGCCTCTAACTTATGAAAAACAATTTCAGTTTTGATGTGCCATCTCACACAAAAAATCTATATAATATGGCCATTTAAATGTGTATTTTATCAATTTATATTTACTTATTCTTATTTCCATTCAATTCACTGTATCCCATGCATGATATACTTACACTTTAAAAAATCCTAAATGTTTGCAGTTATAAAAGCAAATAAAGGATAAATGTGACTAAACTGATTTACAAATCAAGGAGATACGCTGATCAGATAATGGTTAATGATCGTGGTCATGGAAAGCAAGAGAACCAAAAAACCCCACACAAAGCAGGAGAGACTTGCCTATTCTTATGTAAAAATTTTAAGCTGTATGGAAAAAAACAGGGCTCATTTTAGAGGTAAAGTTTTTTTTAATGTTAGTCTTTATAAACACATTTTGAAAAATAAATGGACTTAGAAAAAATCGATCTTATAAATGAAAACGGTAAAAACTCTACTGTAAGTTTGTCATTTTATTTACTAACATAAGTTCAAAGTTTTTATCACCATAAAAATGTTTTGAAAAACAAGGTTCCCTAAGAGGCCCATCTAACAGCATTTCTAACACCAGCCAAATAACTTTACTTTTGGTATCTCAACCACAGCTTGCAAAAACATAGATGCGATGTTATGAAGCAGCAGTTGTGCCAGTCTCAATTTTTCAGATCAAAGAGTTCTTGCGGCAAAGCGCAACTGATGTGGTCTCAAAGACTTTATTAACTCCAGATGTAGGGAAACAGTCCGCCAATTCCACAAAAAGAGCAAGTCTCTTTTAGTTACAATCAGTACTGGCCACAAATTAAAACCAGACTGCTTATGTCATCTGATCACCTGCACATAGATGCCAGGTTTTTTTTTTCCTAGTTAATGATCTAATCATATGTTTACATCTTAAGTATGATTTTGTATCACAACAAACAATCTTAAAATTAAGAGAGAAAGGACTATATATGCTTTAAGATTATTAAAATCTACTAGGAGTCAAACTGTTTTTAAGAGAAATAGAGGGGCACCTGGCTGGCTCAGTTGGTATAGAGCATCTGACTCTTGATCTCAGGGCTGTGAGTTCAAGCCCCATGAGGGGTACAGATATTACTTTAAAAAATAAAATCTTATAAAAAGGTACTAAAGTAATTTAAGATGTTCTATTAAGTGGTAGCTATTTAGAAATTTTCTTGAGAATTCTAGCTTCTAGGGGCACCTGGGAGGCTCAGTTGGTTAAACATCCGACTTCAGCTCAGGTCATGATCTTGTGGTTCACGAGTTCGATCCCCACGTCGGGCTCTGTGCTCAGAGCCTGGAGCCTGCTTTGGATTCTGTGTCTCCCTCTCTCTCTGCCCCTCCCCTACACATGCTCTTTCTCTCTCTCTCAAAAATAAACATTAAAAAAAAAAAAAGAAAAATAAAAAGATAAGATATAAAAAAAAGAATTCTAGCTTCTATTTCAGAATGTCAGGCTCATAGGAGTGATCATGGGACCGACCGTCTTTCTTCTTTCCCAAGCACTTATATTTTACCCTCCAGGAATGGTGATAAGAGTAATTCTGAGTGTATGTTGAACAGACTGTAACATTTATTCCAACTCAAATGAATATAACTGAAAATCTAAGTCTGATAGAAAAGAACAAATCCACAATATGTGTTTAATGTCCTCATCCCATCCACCCAAACTGACTTTAAGAGTGACAGAGCACGTTAGGGATGAGTATTTATCAATTACTCTTTTTTAAAAAATTTTTTATGTTTTTATTTTATTTTTGAGAGAGAGACAAAGTGCCAGTGGAAGAGGGGCAGAGAGAGAGAGGGACACATGGAATGTGAAGCAGGCTCCAGACTCTGAGCAGTCAGCACAGAGCCTGACGTGGGGCTTGAACTCACAAACCATGAGATCATGACCTGAGCCGAAGTCGGATGCTTAACCGACAGAGCCACCCAGGCGCCCAACAATTACTCTTTACAGTGATTACACAATTATCCTTGGGATATTTTAGCTCATACAACCAACTGGAGTCAAGTTAACAAAAACATTCCTTTTTACTTGCTTGGATGATTCAGTTTAGTCATATGGATAACTCCAAATTCAGGGCAAATCATTCTCTGTTCAGCTTTTAAAGGCTAAGCTGTGCACTGTGTTCTTCCTTTCAGTGCATCCTTCTGTGATTAATACTGGAAATATCCTTGTCAGGCAGGGGGGCATAATGATTTTCTGATAGTTATTGAGAAAAGATGCAAAGAAGGAGAAGTTTTTGTTAAAAAGATAGGTTTTTCTTGTCTTTTTTTTTTTTAATCTTGTCACATCCCAGTGATGAGTTAAAAGACGATGTCACTCCCCATGCCTTTAAAAATAGATCCATAGCCTGTGTGGTGGCTGATATTTTTAAATGTTCCAAATGATGAGAAGATGAGTTGGGAATTTTCTTTAGTATGTGAGAATAGCTATATATCTTAATTAAGATACCGTTCCACAGAAAATGAGAGGAATGATTTAGATGAAATCTATCCAACAGAAGTTTCTGTGAAGATGAAAATGTTCTACATCTGTGCTACAGAATACAGTAGCCACGAGTTACATGACTATTGAACACTAGAAAGGTGAATAGTACAACTGAGGAATTGAATTTTTAATTATACTTTAATTAATTTAAAGTCTTCTGTGACTAGTAGTTACTATATTGAACAACATAAGTTTAGATAATTTTTCCTTACCTAGTTTACAATTGCATAAATTACTGTGAAAAAAAAATTCTTGGAGTCTCATAAGCTCCAAGGCCTATGAAAACCAAAATCAGCCTAAACTGTCAAACAATTTAGGAACACCTTCACCTGATTTGGAAAAAAGAAAGGAGAAGCTTATATCCACTTTTCTAAACGTGCTCTAAAATACAGTAATCATTATCAAGATTTTATCCTGTTTAGGCTTCTATTAGCTCAGTTGTCAAGATGATTTGAATAGCAGTTTTCTTTAAATTGCAATATGTTAAGTATCATTAAAGACTTCAATACATGCTAATATGGACCTCCAATATATGAAAAGTTTAAAATAATAAGAGAAATCATCTTTAGCACAATCTTTATCAACTTACCAAAATAACAAAACAAAGCATTTGGCTAATTTCCTCCACGATCATAATTTCAGTTTTTTAAAATGTTTATTTGAGAGAGAGAGAGAGAGAGAGAGAGAGAGAGAGAGAGAGAGAGAAAGAAAGAGAGAACACACACACACACACGCACGCACGCGCGCGCGAGTGGGGGAGGGGAAGAGGGAGAGGGAGAAGCAGAATCCAAAGCAGGCTCCAGGCTCCCAGCTGTCAGCACAGAGCCCAATGTAGGGCTCAAACTCACAAACTGTGAGATCATGATCTGAGCCAAAGTCTGACACTTAACCGCCTGAGCTACCTAGGCGCCCCTCAAAATAAAAATGCAATATTGTATTCAGGAACATCCACTTACCTGATTTGTACATAAATATAGTTTATTGAACAATAAAAAATTTGTAAGTATATTTGAGTACCTAAAACCTGGGGTGGGGGGGGGGGGGAGGGGAAAGTGTAGGTCACTGGAAAAAAAAGAAAACCACAATCCAAGTCAAATCCTATCTTTAAGAACTGTAATTAAACCTCCAGGCCAATAATTTTTAAAATATGTGTAAGGGTCAACTTAAAAATTGAGAAAAACTAGGTAATTACTGTAAGAATTCATTCTTTAGCTATTGCTGATTAATCCAAGTCCCTCACACAGTAATACAAACAACAGTTTCTACTTCTGAATTTTGGAGGCACTGTATTTTGTAAAAAGAAGCTGTTTAAAAAAGAGTAAATAAAAATTTTGCTTTAATAGTTCTACTGATTCAGATAAAAGTGCTAGATGAGTGTTAGAGGAAGTTAAAGAAATTTCCTAAAAATAATTTCCTATTGATTTTCTGATCATTTGTAGCCATTATTTTCTATGAATACTGATCTGATATATAAACTCGGATAAAAAGTATCTTTAACCAAAATGGCGAAATTTTAAAGTCTCTGAAATTTAGGTCTTCCTACCTTCCTTGTATCTACTCTAATCTAAATTAAAACAAATATAACCCCCCAAAAAGACATTAGAAATTTTAAATAAATCTACGAAACAAAAATCTAACTTAAGAATTTTCCAATATCTAAGAATACTTAAATGACATATTTGATAAATATCTCAATGCTTTTGGTATTTTATTATTACATAGAAATAGAAATGTTGCCATAAATCCCAAATCTACTACTGGGGCTTTTAGGGTAATTCTGAGCCTAAGAGGGGAAACACGTAGATAGTCCCACTACTAAATACCATTAAGAACTCAAACCAGGGGCGCCTGGGTGGCGCAGTCGGTTAAGCGTCCGACTTCAGCCAGGTCACGATCTCGCGGTCCGTGAGTTCGAGCCCCGCATCAGGCTCTGGGCCGATGGCTCGGAGCCTGGAGCCTGTTTCCGATTCTGTGTCTCCCTCTCTCTCTGCCCCTCCCCCGTTCATGCTCTGTCTCTCTCTGTCCCAAAAATAAAAAAAAAATAAAAAAAACGTTGGAAAAAAAAAAAAAAAAGAACTCAAACCAAAGGCATCAAAGCGAAAAGTCTGAAGTAGAAGGACTAACTCAGGGGCATACAAACAATCTCTGTTAAGGAATCTTTTTACCTAATTAGCCTACTAAAAACACAACTGGAATTTCTATAAAATGAATAAAAATACATGTTTTTATTTTCAACGGTTTCATAAATAAAAGGATCAATGTCATTGCCCAAGAATTTATAGGGACATAGTTAGGGGTGAAATGAAGTAAAACTTCCTAACAACAATTAAGAAAACAAAATTCCAGCTTTCAGTACAAAGCAGCCTAAAATCAATTACTAGTTCTGCTAACAAGAATAGTTGGTATTACTGGTTTTCAATTGTGAGAAAAATGTCTTCGGAAGTCAAGCACATTTTTATTAATCTGAAATTAACATCACTGGGCATATTTCACCAGCTCGTTACTGGAACTGCTATCATTGTTGTAATAACCACAGTTTTTTCTGAAAGATAAACTATGTAATTTTAAGGGACTGGGTTTGAAACCTGTATCCTAGGATAATATACTGAATAAAAGCAGTGAATGTCACTTCTTAGCTCTCTACATTTTAAAGAAATTTAGATCCAACAATACAGCACCTGATCTCTTCCTTCAATACACTCATCAATTAGTGGAAAGGGATAGAAATTTCTTTCTAAAACATTAACAAAGCTGATCAATGACGACATACTCTTCTGGCAAAGGCTGTAGTTTTGACTGACTGGTATTTGTGCCCACAAATTAAGGAAACAAAAAAACCCCAAATCCTTGGAATCATATCTGGAATATAGTTTCAGATAGTTTTGGTAGAGAGGGGAAAAATCAAAGAAGATTTAAGTGAAAGTCCTTGTCATTCTATGTCTTTAGTACTGTATCTTCAGAGAATTCTTAAATTACTTCATATTTTCCTTATCATACAAATATTAGATTTTACTCTACAGGGCCCACAGATAGGCTGGAAATTTGAATTAATTCAATTGTACTTTGCTCTCTCATGTTAATTAGCAATAAATCCCCAATGGAAACAAAATGTAGCTCTATATACGATCATCCTGGTTTCTAAGCTTTTATTAACTGAAATGTTTATTTGAAAAATAAGGCTTAGAAGTATTTACAATGCAATTTTATCTACTTCCTACTCTAATTCTTATGAAAATACAAATTACGTGGGCAGGCAGGTGCCAAAACCATGGCTAAACCAATTTTTACTACGGTGTGTTCTATTAGAAGAGGAGACTATGCTAGTCTGATTTCCTGAGTTTTTAAACATATCTAATTTAAAGCTCTTCATCTTAAATAGAAACTAGTAAAACTCTGCTTGACTGACCACATCAATTTACATTCATAAAACTGTTAGTCTCATCATATATACAAAATATATGTATTTGTAAGAATGGCCTAGTGTTTTCCTCAGTTACATCTTCTTTCCAGTGCAGTATATTTTCATACACATAAATTACAGTAAGGATTAAAGAAGTTTGGCCCTTTGCTATGGAGACTAGTTAACTTGCCCTTGGGAAAACCTGCTCTTGAGAGAGAGAGCTAGGTTCAAGTTTGAACTCAGCACTTACTAACTGGGTGGTGCTTGAGCAAGTTACTTAACTTCCCTGAACCTCTTTTTCCTTATTTATAAAAGGAGAGTAGTAATAACTAAATGACAGAGTGTTTGTGAGGATTAAATGAGGTAAACATAAAGTCTCAGCATAGTTCTTGACACAGACTAGTCCTTCTAATCATGTTAGTTCCTGTCTCTTCTTTCCCAGATTCCACTGAAAGAAGCTCAATATTAAAAATGTGCTTCTAAGCTTGAGTTTCAAAACTTGGATTTCTGTGTTGTCTCTAATAAGATTAAAATAATCCCCTGATACAATTAAAAGAGCATCATGTCTGTACTTGCTGCAATTTTTATACCTGGAACACTCTGTAGCATCTTCAGTTCAAGGCCTAGAAAATGGAGGCTGATCAGATCAGAGGAAGGCCGAAACTCCAGAATCCTCAAGGTGAAGAAAACAGGAATCCTCTCCTCCCAAAACTTTACTTCCTTTACCTCTAAGACTTTCTACCTTTCTGCACAAAGGACACAATTTAGTCATATCAATGAGAAAACTGAATGCAGGCCAAGTTCTTTATATATTAAAGGATGCTCAGAAACCTATTATTCCTTGCTATTTTTTAAATCTCAAAAAATCGGTAATATTCAAAATGTTTTTCAGTTTCCTATTTATAATAAACACATTAATATTTTACAGTATGGTACAGAATACAACTACACAAAGCTACAGATGATACAGATCATTAACCCCTTCTCTTTTCAAATAGTGGGGAAAATAGGGTTAACATCTTGGCTTTTCTTTTCTGAATAGAGATGCCCACGCCTGTTATATTTCCAACAATACAATGCAACCACAAAATCTTAGATAATATGGAAAGCCTCTTCTCTCAATTTTTTTTTTGCTAGAGATTATTCAGTCTTACTATTAAAATACCTCAAACATCCTTAAATATATGAAACCAACTTGAAAATTTAAAAATAAAATATGGAAAAAAAGAGAAAGCATTGTAGACCAATACCACTTAGGATTTCTTGCTGCCTAATACCCATAATGGGATCTTAAAAATGAAATCAATGTGAACCTATTAGCATTTTAAACTATTAATCTGCCCTATCATCTAAAATAAACTGTAAGGTAGGATTAAAGAGTGAGCTTAAATTTAACCTGTTCACTATGAGAATTATATAAAAATTCCATAACTTAAGTAAGGAAGTATATTTCACTGAAGTCTGGAAATACCAAGTTAAAGTGCCAGTTTCTACCATAATGCATTTATGGGTAGACAATCCCCAATATATACTAAAATGAGGCATTTACATAGTTTTTGGGTAATATAATTACATACTATATGGTTTTCTCATTGAAGAGTTAGAAGAGAATAAAAAACTAGAGGGTGAAAATAAAATAGATATAAGAAAATACATTAAGAGTAGGACCTTAACCTACAGAGAACTAAGCAATATATCATCTCTTTATGCATTTTTCAAGAACATAAAAGTCACCTTTGACCTATATCAGGCACAGGCTATCAATTTTCAGGCTACACTTCTCTATCATACCAGCTATGTCATCTACCGTAAGTCTGGAAATACTTAATACCATCAAAGATGTTCCCTGCCCCCAGCCCAATGTAGAACAAAGAGAAATGTTGTAATAGAGTGATCTGTGCTCTCAAAAGAATGAAGTCTAAACTCAATTTGAGTTACAGTCTCTCTGTTTCAGAGGTCCTATATAATTAATTTTACTGAACTCACAGACACACACACACACACACACACACACACACACACACACACACACACACTCCTCTTAGAAAAGACTATTTTACTTAGAATTAGACATAAAAGAAAAGTATTTTCACATTTTAATGACAATTGGTAAAGACGCTATAGAATAGAAATCAAGTAATTTCACTTTTATTACTCATCTAAATCTATCTCTCACATTCTCCAAAGCTATGCTTTTATGGGTAGCGTGAACATACACTTCTTGATCAGTTTAGGATATTTTGGCTTGATTATCATTTTTTAAGAAAGCTTACCCAAACGTTAACAACCAAATGCTAACAGAGTCCAAGGAGGCCTTCTCAAAGCAGTCAAAGAATGAAAAATGCTTTCATTAGTTCTCATGTACCCTGGTTAGAACCATATGTTACTTTAAAATATTTTCAAGCAGTAAAAAGGGAGGGAACAAACATATCTGATTTTATACCTATTTTAGGAAAATGTGATTAAATTTTCTTTATAACTTCAAACATTAATATTAAAAATACCTCCACCCCCAACCATTAAAAAAACAACAACAACACTAAAATCATGTATGTATTTAATAAGACACCTGAGGGGGGAATTTCTTTTTTGGGAAGACTGAAGAGGAAAATACTGAATTTCTGACATGAACCCAAGATTGTTATTCACCAGTATGACATTTCTATAATGTTTATCAATTATCTTACAAGGATAACTCCTATTGAATCTTCCAGAGAAGTTCACTTTCTTTTTAAAATATACAAAATCTTCTGACTTAAAGATACTTTTGTAGAAACCTACTAAAAAATACTAAGTAATTAAAGAATAGGAAAATCTTGCTTAGCAACACAGAAAAGTATTATTTTAAAACATCTAACCATGTGCTATAAATTGACCAGAAATACATTCTTTGGAAAATGTTTAAATGCATTCTTTGAAAAATAGTGATTTATTTTATGAATCTGTACAGGGTCAAAATTCTAGTTTGATTGGAAACAGATGGTATCCCAGTAAAGTCGGGCTCTGGACCTGAAACTCCAAACAGGAAATACGGTCCTCACTAGCTGACTGCTTCCCTAATCATTCCCAGAGCTTCATACTTGTTATTTTTATGAATATCCAAGATGACTTTCATCTTTCCCTTCTATCTACAAAGCATCAAACACTCCTCTCTCTCTCTGTGAGTGCGTGTGTATTTTATATATAGACTAGATGTTTACAATATAAGAAAACATTGAAACAAATGTACTTTCGAGCTCATTGCTAGTAAAGACATCAGGCATTAAAAATAATAACTCACAAATTCAAGTTTATTTTCTATCCTATTTAAAAAATAAAAGCGAACAACTACTGAGTAATAGTATCAAAGGCAACTTTACTGACACTACTTACAAAGAAATACATAGTTTAAATGTATTGCAGAAAATGAGAGAACTCACAGGTTTTAGTCAAAAGCAATTAATCTACACTGCTTTCCATTAAACAACCCAGTTAGAAGCTACGTGAACAAAGAAAAAGACTTACCGTTTTCCCATTGTAGTAATACATCAAAGAATTGCTGCCCATTCCAGGGACAGGGTAAGCACAATACATGTTGATTTTGAAAATGCTAGTTTGCAGCTAATGCACACAGCTTCTCTCCAAGACATACATCCACACAGCCAAACAGAGTTAAGTCTTCAGCACTATGCATCCACACATGGATCTACTCAAAAGGAACTTATGCAAAATAGGACTGAACCAACTCACAGAGCAGAGAGGGAGGGTTTATGCTGTAATAACCTCTTTCAATTTCTGTCAAGACCTTGCATTGGTGGAGGATACCAATAAGACAAAGTTTGGGGTATTAAAAAAATACAAGTCACTTACAAATGCTAAATAATGAAAATAGATACTGTTCCTGGAGATAAATATTCCAGTAAATTGTTAATTTTGTCATCTCTCTCTCAAAGAAAGGCAAATTGACATCTGTTAATCTGTTTTTAGTTTTAATTAAATTAGACTACAGGTGGCAGGGAAACCTAGCTTGCTACACCTCTAGCAACATTACCATCTGGCCTGCTCCAAAGTTGCTTCCAACTTTGATAAACACATAATCAAGCTATCAGGAATTGGAAACACTGAATCATGTCTAACAAGAAGGATCTAGACGGTTAAGCTTTGTACAAAATCACTTCCTGGAGAAAGCAGACCCATCATGTAAGTACCTCTGAACTAACTAGAAAAAACCATGATTTTTTTTTAAGTTATAAAAATCATACTGAAAAAAGTTTTGAAAGGAGCACATTTCATGAAAAAGTTCAGTACAAAAGCTTAAAAAATTATCTTGAAAATAAATGTTTGTTAAAGCAGACATATTTAATAATAAAGATTTTCAGTTATAATCTCCTTAAATTCCTCATTCACAACACCAATTAAAAAGTTTATAATGGACTGCACTCTTCCAGAACATCTAATATGTAAAAGCAATTCAGTAAATAGAAAAAAAACAAAGTTTTGTTTTCCCTTATATAAAAGTATGAGAGGCTGGTGTGTATAACAGACAAGATAGGCACTATAGCTGATAAACAAAAAAGGCTTCTTGGAAGTCTTTCCTCCAAGTTCATTATTGTTCTTAAAGAATAGCTTATATATTCATATTTTTATGTTAATACTCAAATTTCTCAAAAAGAAAAAATAAACAGTATGGGAATAAAAGTCCCTTATAAGGACTTAAACAATTCACCGTACTTATAAGTCAAAAGGTTTTAGACACTGCTTGCAAATTCATGTTTCTCCCACAAATTATTTTGTTATTTAAAAAATTTTCAATTTGTCTTTTGGATTTGTCTGGATTCTAACCCGGAAAAACAGAAGAGAAACATTTCTTTCTTTTCTTCCCATCAAAACCTCTTTGTAATACTGTCTCTTCTCTCTGTGCCTTGTAGGTTCTAACAAAACTGCTAATAAAAGGAGAGCAAACAAGGAGTACATCACCTTTTTAAAAGGCACCTTTCATGAAGCAAAGCTCTTCTAAAAAATATTCCAGAAATATTCAATAAGACAGTAAAAAAAATCTGAAAACAAACAAAATCTATTCTTATGAAACATATTGATCAAATTATAGTAATAAAACCAAATCAGACAATAAGGCCAGCTAACTTCACAATGTTTAAAAGCTGATGGTATCGGAATAACAATAAAACCTCCCCACATTCTCCAGATACGGAAAAGGCTAAGCAGCAGCTGCAAAAGAACATCACTGTACAGCAGACTATTAAAATGCCAGTCTGCAGAGTGGTTTGTAACTTCCTCCCTCCTGAGAGGCCACAAAGACTTCATTTCAATCCTTAGAGAACTGTGTAAAAAGCTTTGATTTACAATTAACAATGCCACGTCTTAAAACCATTCAAGTAAATTTCACTCTTTCATAGATAGATACAGTCATTCCCTAACAGAACAGCTACTCTTAAAAAAAAAAAAAAAGGAAAATCAATTATCTAAAATAAAACTTTCTTTCTCTTAATGATTAAAATTTAAAAACAAATTTTGAATAGAAATTGAGGAGGAATGGGGCAAAGAGGGAAGCCACAAAACACTGATAATACCTGAACATTTTCTTCCTGTAATCACTGCTCCAACCTGAGACAACTTCTGTATGTTGGTAACAACAACAACAACAACAACAACAACAACAAAATCCACTTATAGTAGTTAGGCTCATTTCTCTGGGATTTGCCAGTAAAGAGTACTATTTTGTCTGATAAAAACAAACAGTATAATGTGAACCCAACTATGCAATCTTAGCTATTAAAACACAATGAAAATTTTAGTATTTCATTAACAGTTCTTTATTTTAGATACAACTATATGATATTGTGAAAAGAATAAACAAATATTCACGTAAAAGAAAACTGAGAGTAAAGCCAGACAGTATAATCTTTTACTCTTCTAAAGTAGTTTATTAAGCAATTGGAGAAGTTTGCTACTAAAGCTGAAACCTGAATGTGAAATGTAATAGTTTCTAAAGAGAGTTGAGTAATTAAAAGCTTTTGCTTCTCTTTTTCATTCCTGCTTTCAAAAACACAGATACAAAATCCATACAGGTGCATTTAAAACAGCTCCCTCTTCCCCAATATACAACATATTCACTTGGTATACGCTACTTCCTAAATTCAGAAGCAGAATTTAGAAAGCAGAAACTTAGAAAGAGAGATCTAAAGCTCCCTCTTCCCCAATATACAACATATTCACTTGGTATATGCTACTGCCTAAATTCAAAAGCAGAATTTAGGAAGCAGAAACTTAGAAAGAGAGATCTACATACATACGACATTAAATGATTTTTTTTGAACACAGTAAATCATCATGAAAACGGTGGTAATCTAAATAAAGTGTTCCCATATTCTACTTCTATGCTACAGCAAGGTCTTCCATTACTCCCAAATATCATTTTTTTTTAAGCTGGCTTTACCCCAAAGAAACTAAAACTGGTTGACGTAGACAATCATTTTCTTTATCACAATTACAAATGATCTTTTAGAAGTGTTTTTTCTCTTCCCCAAAAATATTTTGTGAAAAAAATTCTAATTTAATCTATGTAACAGCTGCAGCACATTTTTTTTCCTTAAGAAGAATCATATTACAGGAAAAAAAGGCATATAGATGGATCAAGTACTGCTCTGGTGAATGCAGTTGTTTAATCTTTGCCTTTTTTTTTTTTTTTTTTTTAAAGGAACATGTCAAGGGTTAATCCTGTGACTTAGTCTGACAAAACGAGTCAGCTGGAGACAGGGCCACTTTTTAAATGTGATTGCAGACAGACGTGCAGTCTGCACAGGAGCTCTGAACTGTCATGTACTTTTTATCCTGAATTGTTTCCACCCACAATTCTACGTAATCACTTATATGTTATTCTAAGAGTATGTGATCTGACTTAATATTCATGCTACCTCGTCTAATAATCTAAACAATCACCAAGTTTTATAACAAAATGGGCATTCCCGTAAACATTGGCAACATGATTAATGAAAATGTCACAGAACCCTGGAAAAATATGACTTGGAGCCATATATCTTTTATTAGCAAACTGATGATTCCTGGTTTGAGGATTATTGCATTTCACTGAATTTCATGTATGGTTCCCCTTCCTTCAATAGTTCAGGATGTAATGTTTATTGCCTTTCCAACAGCCATCAAGCACAGACCTAAACTAGATAAGAAAAAGCTATAATGTACTTTGCCTAAGTGATTTTACTTCTTTACTGAAGATTTAGATTTAGGAAATGATGTTTTCAAAAAGTCTACTAGGTAGGGACTATCTGGCAACTTCTATTTAAATCCCAATCCCACACGCAAAAATTTCCTTTTTCCTTCTTATTTTTCTGTTGGTTCAGAAACAGACAACTTTTCCTTGGAGAGCTATGCAAAATTTCATGGAATTACCTATGCAGTATTATATTTTAATCTATTTTGTTAGCTCTTCTTATCCCTATTTGGATCACTATAGCTCTCTTCCCTGTTTTTTAAACTATTCTTAAGAATGTTTCAAGAATAATCTAAAATTCTAAAAAGTTTTCAAAAGAAAATTCTGAATTACACATCTTGAATTAATTAGTAATAAACGTCAGTTAATGGTTTATCTTATTGTACATTTTTCTATAACAAGGAGGTAACATTCTGGTGTCCCAAAAGGCTAGAGTATCTAACTGCCTAGAAAAGTAAATCTAAAACCCGTTCAGAAGATTCCTCTTGAAAAGTTTCAACATTATTTCTAAGTGAATCAATTCCTGGAAAATAAGACTTTCAGAGTGATAAATGGAGCCAAACAAAGTTTACATGTGAATAATTCCACAAATGAGCTCTGTATTTTCCTAAGCATGAAACTCAGTAAATAGCTAATAAATTATGCAAGGGAGGTGGGAGTGAGGATAGGTTTAAGAGGGATAATAAGTGAGAGAATCTACAAGTGGGCAGATTCAGAGCAAAAGACCCTTCCCCAATGCCTCCTCTTCCTTATTTAGCTTGTAGACAGATGACCTGTGAATGAATGTGGTCTCCTACTAAATATGCAGTATTTTAGTTAGCCTGGCTAACTAAATCAGACACAAAAATTCCAGGTTTTATATCTGAATATTATATTGTAGATTTTTCTAGTACATGCTGCTTTGTTACTAAAAACCACTCCTAAGTGTTCAGGAAGTTGCTTCTGGTCTTTTTCTAAAACCCTCACAATTTACAAAATTTACTTTTGCAAAAGAGAAAGCAAGAATATAAAACTCTAGCAAAATAATGCATCTCTCTTAAACCAATCCATTAACATTCAATGCATATTATTTAAAAATAATGCTATTAATCTGAAATCATATAATGCATCTTCTAATTCAACAATGTCACTCTAATTTTGTTGATTCCTATCACTCAGTAAAGAGGCTTCCAAATACTGTCTTTCCACTATATAAAAATCTTAAAAATCAATGACTTTATTTTGTGATTTTTATATCTCAGGTGATACTCTGAAAAAATCGTTTCAATTATGCCTTAATTTTGAGTACCTAAATCTTAGCCAAACCAAATAATAATCAGAGTTATAATGGATGGTATTATAGATTGGTCCGAGCACTGGTACACAGTTTATTTGGATATTGGTAGGGTATTAGGAGCATCAACATACATATAAACATATACTTCTCAGAGCAGAGTAAAAAAATGCTGGAGTTCACAAATCATGTCTGTCTCATTACCTGTCTCAGAGAACATCAGATTTCTTATTACAAAAATCTCAAATCTAACTTGAGTTTTACAAATGCTTAATGATTAACAAAATAGAAAACATCTATCTCTATAGCCAATGGCAAATCAGCTGTATAAACTGTATATACAGGGAACAAAGAAAACTGTTTAGTTCCCCCTCTGACAACCATTTGAGTATAATGAGGATGTGTAAAAACAACTATAACTTCTGGAGGAGAACGCAAATAAATCTCTTTTGGGGGTAAATAAATAGTATCCTCCTGATAGCAATATGAACAGATCATACAAAGCCTCTAAAAGACTATCATTAGACACCCCTTCAAATGAGATAGAACTATAATTACTGAGAATCCGTAAAACCTGAAGCAAATTGCATGTTTCTTTTCATCACAAACTCACTATGACAAAGCAGTTTTCTTTGAAAAATTAAAGGAAGGGGTCTGCTCTCCCAAGTAATTCCTACATCTCTTGGCTGTCCATTTCTTTCCCCATATGAATTGCAGTTTGTCACTTCTCATCTGCCACTTGAAATAACATGGTAAGAGAATCATTAACTATGTTGCAACTTGATAATTTTCCTGCAGATGGCTCTGTAATCACAGGACTGCCTAATGGTGTGTGTGCATGTAAAGAAATGATGAGGAGGATACCCAAGTTTTTAGATCCCTCAATAAACCAGCACTCCTAAAGAGCTTTCAAGACAAAGCTTTGCACTATTGACAACCCAACAACAAAACAATGGTAAGCAAACAAAGCTATTATTTAAAATCATCTATAGAAGGTGAACAATTTGGTCTTGGGTTAAGTTAGCTTAGGAAAAGTGCTGCCTGATTTTTTTGTTTCTTCTTCCGCAGTTTTTTTCTTCTAAGCTGGAAAGCAGTAGATCCTTTCCATGGAAGAAATGGAATACCAACAGATATAATATTCTTATTTTTTTTAAAGAGACCAAAAATAACATCTGCATTTTAGCCTAGAGCCATTTAAAGAATCTGCAATCTAAAGCTCTAAGTAACTTATACATTAGGCTATTTTTGGCCTCAATCTATGTTTTGTGTTTGAGTAAAAATTCTTGTTCATGGTAGTAATTTTTAAATACTTCATATCTATAATTAATTAAATAGTTAGAGTCTACCAAATCATCTTCCTCATATTTTGTAAGCAAGTAACAAAATAAAGTTAATTTTAGCTTTAATCACTGGAAGAAGCCATGCAGATCCTGAATTTACAGAAAAACCTTCTCAAAAAGAATGGTTTCTTACTATTAAATTATGGGGACCACTCTCAACAAAAGCCAAATAATACTTCATTTTAAAAACACATCTGAGGAGGGTATAATAAATGAGGGAGGAAATGAGAGATGTGTCAGTTCAACATAGGACAAAGCAAAACAAAAGTTGGACTAATGTTTAGTATGCTTCACTGGTCAAGGCAAGAATGACACCCCAACAGAAAACAGCCATAAAACTCTGAAAGATGAAATCTGTTAACTTACTTGTTCTATGTACTGTGAAAATTAATAAAAGGAAACCTCACTAAAGTGGACTGAGGATGCTAGAAGGGGTGGCTGGAAGGGGAGTCATACTAGTCAAAGTTAATTACAGGAAACTTTGTAAATTACAGTCTCAGTTCCATTGCTGCAAAACGCAGGATTTAAATTAGGCCAAAAATTTCCTAGCCATTTCACCATCAATAAAACCTTTTATTATTTACTCCACCCCAAAACACTGAATTCCTATTTTGAAAGATTTTTGTCTCTTAAACTCTTTTTTTAAATTAAATTATAATGAATATTTTTCCCTGTTAAAAAAGGAACAAAGCCATATGAATTTCATTCAGAAATTCTTTCTTTTTTTAGATTTTTAAAAAATCTTTAAGATTTTATTTTTTAATCTTTCTTATTTTTAAAATCTTTTTTAAGATTTTATTTTAAAATAATCTCTATACCCAGAGTGGGGCTTGAACTTACAACCCTAAGATCAAGAGTCACATGCTCTACTAAATGAGCCAGCTGGGTGCCCCTCATTCAGAATTTCTGATTAAAAGGGAAATGAAGCATTGCCATGCTGAGCTGAAATAATTCTAGTAAAAAAAAAAACAAAAAAAAAACCCCTGATGTTTCAGAGACCATGGATAATTTTACCTAATTTGTTAGATTTTTTGAAATATTTTACATCTTCTTATAGTACTATTTTTGAAGACCCAGAGCTGTGACTCACTGGTGGAGATGAGACCCACTGTCCATACCAATCTTAAACTGTATTTTTGTCATTGCTTAAAAGCCTCACATAAAATGAAAGGTTAATCCAAAAGGAAATCCAAAAACAATTACAACTTCTCAGTTCCAAGAAGAGCCTGAATGCTTTATATTCTAATAACATTTATGTTAGCAAATGAAACATCTTTATGAAGGGTTAGTTATATATTTCTATTACCTAGTAATATTTTCATTTAAAACATTCTTTTAAAAAACTATGTAGTGTCTAGAACAAAATGGTAAGAATAAATGAATAAATAAATAAATAAATAAATAAAAAGATAGATGGGTTGACATCTTACCAATAGGTGACAACTCTTACCTAACTGTCATTGTTCAATTGGCTCAATAACAATTTTGACTTCTCAGTAAAGTACAATTTGATCTACAGGCCAGACATTTTATATTTAATATAGCATCATCTGGAAAATAAAAGATTTTTGGCCATATCCTTCAAACAAACATGTAAGCCTCTAGAGAGATGGCTTTGTTATAATTTTAGCAAGCAACAGAAAGTTAAGGAGTCAGTGGGGAGCCCATCATAATTAAGTAGGCTGTGGCTCCTGCACTATTCTGCAATAAAGAATTTTGGGCCTGTGATTTGCTTCTTTGTGCCTTTTGGCTGGAGAATTTGTATATCAATAAAAGATTGTTATGTGGATTATAAACAAAGGTGGCTGTAATGGTTATGTAGGCTGGAAAGTTTACTAGGTACAATAGGAAAGTAAAGAATGAAAATTAGCAATACCATAACACCTTTACAGGTATGTGATCTTGAGAACACCTGTTTACCCTATCATTGGTTATTTTGGATTCCAATTACATATATATAAATATAGTATAAATATATATATATATTTATACCATATATATATAAATATATATATTTAGTGCTGCTAAAACTGGAATAAAGATCCTATGAATATAAGACTATCAAATGCTGAGACCTCACACGGATAGCTAAATGCAAACTCTAACATATCTAACAGAGGGAAAAACTAAGTCTGTATAACTGGAAAGAATTTCAGTGACCTTTGCCACTGAAAAGACTTCTTTTCTGATAAAAAATTAGAGATTTTCTTTTCCTCCCTGAAAAGCTTTTACCAAGTTTAAGCATACTAAACACTTATTATATAGATTATATATTATATAATCTATTTATATAGATATCTATATCTATCTATATCTATATATAATTATATAGATTATATATATATTGCCCAGTATGTTTTTAAAATTCTTTTTTTAACATTTATTTATTATTGTGAGAGAGAGACAGAGCATGAGTAGGGGAGCGGCAGAGGGAGAGAGACACACAGAATCCGAAGTGGCTCCAGGCTCTGAGCTGTCAGCACAGAGCCCGAAGCAGGGCTCTAACTCACGAACCACTAGATCATGACCTAAGCCGAAGCTGGACACTTAACTGACTGAGCCACCCAGGCGCCCCTTGCCCAGTATGTTTTTTATGCCTTCTGAGTCAACTCAACTGAGCATGGCCCAGGATAAAGGAAGAGTCATGGCTATACTGTTTTTTTATTTGAGTTTGTTCATTTATTCAACAAATATACACTGAGCATCCATTATGCACCAAGGTGCTGCAGATAAAACAACATAAAGAAAGCCCCTGCCTTATCAAGTTTCTCCTGGGTGAGATAGAAAAATTATAGTATATCAGAGGGTAACAAGTGTTATAGAGAAAAATACAGCAGGTTAGAAAAGAGGGAGTGACAGGGACATGTTGCCATTTTATTTAGAACAGTCAGGAAAGATCCCTAGTGATTGTTATGTGATCAAAGAAAAAAGTATGTGAGAAAACTAGCTATGTGGACACTAAAGGGAGGTATGCTCTGGCAGAGAAATGCAAAGGCCCTGAGGACTGATATCTTTAAGGAAAAGAAAAAGAGGGCAAGTGTGTGGCTAGATAGGTAAATTAATGGGATATGCTATCTGGGAGGTAGCAGGGGTCAGATCAGAAAGGTCTTGACAGCTATTTTAAGGATCTGGTTTTACAGTGGTAAGAAATGCTGTTGGGGGATTTTGAACAGAAGAATATCATCTGATTTAGATTTTAAAAGGATCTTCCTGTGTTAAAAAAAAAAAAAGACTGAAGGAAAAGTGGAAGACTAGCTGGGAAGATGTTGCCATAATTCAGAAAAGGAATAAAAGTGGCCTGGACAATGATGATAGCAACAGGTGGTCACAAATGGTCTAATTTTTGAAGATAATTTTACTATGAGGAATTTAGTATGGGAAGATAACCAGTATTTCATTTTTATGTCAGTGAAACTACAGCTTTTTCTTTTTTTGCCCCCCCTTTAGGAATAGGTTTCCTATATTCCGGTTTCCCATCTGTCACATAAGGATCAGGACCTTATATTGTTAATTAGGTTAATCCTAAGGCACTGTAGAGTAATGGCTGAATTGCCTGTAATTTACACCCCCCCCTTCTTTTTGCAAATTGACTCCTTTTTTTGCAAAATAGTTATTTTTGCAAAAATAACTCCTATTGTATGTAACTGCAAGTTAACTGCATAAATGCAGAGAAAAAAATAGGACAAATAATTCAGTTTCTTTACAAAGAAAAGAAGTTAACATATTTTTGATGATCTGAACAGCCAGAGTAGGAGGAAGTTGAAAAGTACAGCTTGGAGAAGGAAGTCATTAACAGATGATGTTCCCTATTATAGTTAACATAAAGTAATGGCTTTACAGTATTTATTTTTATCCTTTTAATTTAATTCAAAAAGCATTTCCTGGACGTGCCCAGAGGGCAACAATTACTCAACAGAAAAAAATTTCAAAATATTTCTTTCCAAAGGTCAGACTTAGGTTTTGACTATAAGCATCATGAAGACAGGGTACACGGGTCCATGCTTTATTTATACTTAAATCTATAGGGCCTAAAAGAATTCCTCACTCATAATAAGTACTTGATATATAAATGGATTCATATTCCATTCACTGGAGATCTATTAAATGGAGCCCACTTTAGTGGGAAAGAGTTTCTAATTCTTATTCAAATTACTGGGTTTTAAAGGTGCATGGGTGGCTCAGTTGGTTGAGCATCAGACTCTTGATTTCGGCTCTGGTCAGGATCCCAGGGTCATGGGATTGAGTCCTGCTTTGGGCTCCATGCTGAGCATGGAGCATGCTTAACATTCTCTCTCTCTGGGGCACTTGGGTGGCTCAGTGGGTTAAGCGTCCAATTTTTGATTTCCACTCAGGTCAGGATCTCACAGTTTGTGGGTTCCAGCCAGTGTTGAGCTCTGTGCTGACACTGCAGAGCCTGCTTGGGATTCTTTCTCTGCCCCTCTCCCCCTTGCATGCACGCATGTGTGCACTCTCTCTCAAAAATAAGCAAACATTAAAAAAAAAGTTTTGGGGTACCTGAGTGGCTAAGTTGGTTGAGCGACTGACTTCAGCTCAGGTCAAGATCTCATGGTTGTTGAATTCCAGCCCCACATAGGGCTCTGCGCTGACAGGGTGGAGCCTGCTTGGGATTCTGTCTCCCTGTCTCTCTGCCCCTCCTGCACCTGTCCCCATCCCATCAAAATAAATAAATAAACTTAAAAAAATTCTTTAAAAAAAGTTTCTAGCTAATCTCTTTAAAAAAAAGATTCTCTGAAAAAAATTACTGGGTTTTAAAATATGTCTTTGATGATGTTGAAGAAAATAATTTGATTTCAAATAATATCAAGTTTTATAGTTTAAAAAATTAATTATCAAGCACAAGTCAGAAAATTGACAAGGGTTTTAATACTTATTTCTTATTGATACTAGTGATCATAAAGCTAAAGAGGGAATTAAATAAGAACCATAAATATTCACTTAAATTTATAGAGGTTAACATCAATTGAGAAAATGATTTTTCTAGTCATGAGATGGAGGATTAAGTTTCATATGAAACTTTCATGTTTATAGAGTGCTTATGCTTCAACAGAATTTGTTTCACAATCACATTTGGGTTGCAATTCATTCTCAAGCTGCTAGAAACAACCTTTAAGTTTTGGGTTCTATGAGAAAGCTGGACCAGGATAAAAGATGATGAGTGGGCACAGAGATATACGTACGGTTAAGTAAAATATTATTATAGGACTGCCTATATCAAAATAAATTTATTTAAATACTTTAAACCCAATTGTTTCAAATAATCAGTTACTAATATATCAATTCATGGACTTACTTTTGAAGTCATAAACTCTCCTGCATACTACCTAATCTAACATTTAAATCTAGAAAAATTGTGACACTGTACCCCCCACTTTATACATTGAGGCTCCTTCATTATCACAGTCAGAATAAAGCAAATAAAGGTTCTGGGAAGTTTCTGCCAATACAATAAACTCTGGCCCAGTGCCTGGAACCTTAAGAAAATGAAGAAGGGACTAATGATTATCAGGTAATGACTCTAAAAAGCCCCACAAATAACCAGGGAAGAGGCCTAAAAAATGACTAATTTTATTTCACTTTGGGTCTGTTTTTCACAGGGACTATATTATGAAAGTAAGAATGTATTTACTTTAAAGCATATAACTTATGTTGCCTAATGCAGGAGTTGACAAATTATGGCTATGGGTCAAATCTAGCTCACCGTTTGATTTTACAAATAAAGTTTTATTGAAACACAGTCATGTCCATTTATGTATCATCTGGGGCTTCTTTCATGTTCTGGTAGCAGAGCTGCATAGTTGTTACAGAGAACATCTGGCCCACAAAGCTGAACGCATTTACTACACAACCCTTTACACAAAAAGTCTGCTGACTCCTGGTCAAGCACACTGAGGAAGAGTCGACATATAGGTTTATTAACAAAAAAGTAAGCAGGTTCTAGAAAATTTTCCAGAAACATAATTTCTAGAATCACACTATTTTTGAACACATAAAATGTTGGCATATTATAGATATGTTGGATTGAATACATATTACAGATATGTATTCAAATAATTAAAGAAGATAAAAGACAAAATCTTTGGGGCATCTACGTGGCTCAGTCAGTTAAGTGTCTGACTCTTCATTTCGGCTCAGGCCATGATCTCACAGTTCTTGAGTTCAAGTCCCACATCAGGCTCTGCACAGATGGTGCGGAGCCTGCTTGGGATCTTCTCTCCACCCCCCTCTCTCTCTGTTCCTATGCCACTTGTGCGCTCTCTCTCTCTCTCAAAATAAATAAACATTTAAAAAAAGACAGAAACTTTAAATGGCCAACACATTAAAATTTGTTTAAAATCTATTCAATAAAAACACAAAGGAGAAATCAGAAAGTACCTTTGGATTAGCAGTGCTTTTAAAACGCTTATAAACCTAACTAGGTACTTATCTATATAGCATACATTACAGACCTTGAAATTAGATACTATACAAGTATAGTAAGTGACTTTTCAAAGTAAAATCACTACTGGTTAAACAAAGGGAGTATCAGATATGGCAAATTTCATGTCACCAAATTACTTAGGATATAATTGTCTTCCCTAACAGAGAATGAAATCCAGAGTCCTCAACATCCTCAGTGATAAAATGTGGAATTTCTTAATTTATCCTATAGTTATCCTTTCCTATACTTGCAAAAAATAATCCTCAACTGCATTAGGTTAAAACAACAACAGTAAAACCCTTTCATGATTATACTGATGCTGAATACCTTAACATTGGGCTTAAACTCTAAAAGCATTCACAGAATTCAGCCACCACATAACCTTTAAAAACTAGACAAGTTACACACACAAACATACATTGGGTCTTATCCTATGTCTGCTTTAAGTCTTAAAGATCTGAAACACCAGCAACTGAAGAGTTCAATAAACCTTAAAAGCCAACTCTGAAATTCAGATGTTCTTTCTCTTTGAAAAAATTAGGAGAGGTCAGAAAATAACAAATATCGCTGTGGTTGTACAGTCACATCAGTACAAACAACTGGATATACAGGACTTACTCACCAGTTACTTTTCCTTCTGTTTTTTGACTTTAAAATAAGATCAAAGACATTACTGGCTCCTCACAAAAATGAACATATTAAAACTATGGATTCAAAACCTATTATCTACACTGATACAATTCTGACACTGTTCTGAACAGTAGTTACTGTCAGCATAAATGGTGGCTATTTCTTATTAATGTATGAAGAAAATCTTTCAGTCAATGACCAAACTGAATATAAGTTTGGAATGGATTGTAGAACCATTCCCTTTATATACTAAGATGTTTCTGTAAAATACGAAGATGTTTCTGACCTATAAAGTCAGAGAAGGAATCGGCCACTTTGGAAATTTTATATTGCAGTGACTCTCAAACAGAGACGGCTTATTTAACAGCCAGAAATAAGAAACTCTTAAGTACCTACAGTTGTTGTGTGCCCTCTAAGCTTGTCTGCCAAAGGAGCTAAGCTAATACCTATTCCAACTTAAGTTCAAGAACTGGAGGGTTCACTCATGAAGTTAAGCTGAAGCTGGTGCTGCGTGTAAATACTGTTTGTTCCAGAAGCCCTAGGACTCCTGCTAGTCTTAAAGCCCTATAATTATAATTGTCTACAATCACTCTGTTATTTTAGCTTCCTAGTGACTTGCAAAGGACACTCCCTTTGAGAGTATTCTACTTGCTGCTCATCTTGCTTGCTATTTTTGTGGGTAAACTGGAGAGAACAGTTTCTCTATGATTCTAACCCCTGACCTTTTCCTAACAGGCTCAGCTCGCCAGTAATCTCTTAGATGATAGTTTTCCAAGTTACTCATTTTTGCCATTCTGTATTTATTTCTGCAGAAATATAGAAACTTGTATTTGTCCTCTCTTTCCTATTTAAAAAAAAATCTTCCATTTAGTCACCCTCAAGATTTTATATTCTGACCTTCTCTATTTAATATTCAAACCAAGTTTTATATAGTATATACATGAAAATGCTAGATCATTGGACATGTTTTAGTGGCCTTTGTGGTTTGGGAACATGTCAGGATATCTACAGTCATCTCAAGGGCTGCCCCTGAAATTTCAAATTTACTACTAAAAATAACTCAAAATTAACATTAATTTTTAAAAAGTCATTCCTAACAACATAAAATCCCATAAAAATTTTGGGAGAAAGAAGGCATAATTCCTGAACTACAGCCAATTACCAAATGAAAGGCTACAGAACTCTGCCTATCTGCAGCAAAACAAGAAAAGGTGGATTCTAAGCTGCTTTGATTTATCTCAGACTCCAAGTTCCTTACGGGGGTAAGAGCAAAAAAACAAAACAAAACAAAACAAATTTGATGCCTGCCTGGGGTGGTAAATACACTTTGAAAGTTTAACTAAAAAGCAAAGAAATTATGTGATAAACCATAATAGCTTTTGTGGGGAAAATATATACATACTCAAAAACAAAGGACAAAGGACAGCGTAGCATTTGATTAAGAAACAGACTGTGTCATCAGCCTACGTATGGGACTATAAGCCAGTTATATTCAAAATGAATAATGAATACATGCCATGTTCAAAAAGATATTAAAATTTGATGTTCAGAAGATGTTTTCAAATGCTACTGAACAACAACAAAACTTTAGGCAGAATTTGGGTCTAAAAAAGCCATTTGGATTTTTTTCTGGTGATAAAAATCTTGAAAGTGTCTTGCTTCTTACTTCAGAATTCTGCATCTTCTGCAGTATATTAAAAAAATCATCTATGTCTGAAAATACTAACACCAAATTAAAAAATAGATACTAAAGAACAGAGAAATTTCTTTACATCTGAGAAATGCTTCAGAGGGACATAAAGATAAAGATGTTAAACAAATGATAAAAATAGGTATAGGTTTCTGATAATTCAGAAAACAAAAATAATTAACTAAAATTTAATAATTTAAGTTAAATTAAAAAAAACAAAAAATAATGAATTCTAGGTAGCAGAATTTTGTTTGTCAAAGTTTCTCTCCTTTTGAAGGTTCCTTTTCTGAAAATAAATGATCTCTAAACAACAAGAGCAGTTACAATTTACCACTCATGTCAAGCATATATATTATATATGCAAGTCTAGGTAGCATAATACTTTGTATATTTTAGTCTAACATTTATCTCTCCTTATGTTTTTAAACCCTTGCTTGCTTTCCAGCAAAATTTGGTAAAAATGAAATGCTAAAGTTCTTCAAATTTCAAGCTGTACTGGTAAGAACTAGAAAAAATAAAGAACCTTTATTGAGTGTCTATTATATGCTGGACACGTGTTAGGCACAGGATACCTACACACTAATATTTTAGATAGGCATTATCTCCTTTTTTACAAATAGAAACTTGGCGATTTAGAAAACTTAAAAGCAAGTTATCCAAGGTTTTAAAATAAAAAGCAGCTGAGGCCAGATAAAACCCACGATCTGCTGGACTGGAAAGTCTGTGCTTTTCTACATCATCCTTTCAGATGCTGATAGGTTCCTTAAAGGAACAAAGCCAATTAAAAATAAATTTGATCAACAAAAATGTAATTGACAGAATAAACTATGGTTTAAATTTAATATACTGAACAGGATAGGATGTTTTATGAGTAAACCAAGATATGTAATATGTTTTAACATTCATAATAAACAGAAAATGGTCTTTGATATTAAATTAGATAGTAATCTTGGCTTTATGTGTGATCTTGGGCAAGTTACTTAATATCTGAGCCTCAATTTCCTCATTTTTAAGACGAGTGTATTTAGTTATCTTAAAGAGGTGTGGTGCAAAGATTAAAGATTAAGATAATACAGATAATGGTTAACATAGATCCTCATACATGTAAGTCCTGCACCTCTAACAGAGTGAGGCTGTAAGGGATGTTAACAAATACACGACAAATGTTTCAATTTTTTTTCAAAAATTACTAGGATAAAACCACAACTGCCCCCTACCACTATCCAGTTCTTCACAATCTCCTTAAATGTTGTATCTTAGTACAAATCTGATACAGATAAAAAACAACTGGTATACACATAAGAACAAAGTTGGGGGGCTAAGAGAATGGGAGAGGAGGTTCAGGAGCCCTAAAAAAGGAGGAGAACACTCCACAAAGTCAAAGTCCCATGCCTTCTGAAAGTCTCCCAGATAAACCTTAACAATCACAAATGCCACCTATTATTTATCAGCCAGGATACTTTAGGACTTTATACCTTTTCATATCAGAACTGATTTTATATGTTCCCCAGTCTTCCTCTGGAGTGGGAAAGTGGGTCTGCAAGAGGACAAGTTGTATTTGGTATAGAATACAGTAATGCTGTACTTCTAGATGTGTCCTGAGCATGTGTTTATTTTTTTTAGGTCTATGCCTTTTACCTGTCTGTTCATTCTCCCTCCTAACAGAAGAATTGCTACTCATCTTTCCAAACACAGCTCAAATGTCAACTCATGAAGCCATCAGTGCTTCCCAAGGTAGGGTTCATTCTACTTACCCTATGTTTCCAGAGTCTTTGGTATACAGCTTTACTTGCCTCACTGCAATATAATTTATCACTGAATGCTTGTATCTCATACTATATGGGAAGTTCCCTGAAGGTAATGATGGTGTGTGTCTATGTTAGACTTTTCAATATCTAAGCATCATTCTAATGTTACTGTTACAGGTCTACTTTGTCCAATATTTCAACCTATGTAGAAAAGCAAGTGGAAAATTTAATGTGCTTAAGGACATCACTTTATTTTTTTTTTATCAGTGGGAAGAAAACTATGCCCACTGTGCTTTCTGATTATGTATTGGGTACATCAGTTTTAAAACCATAAGTACTTAGCATTTTTACACCTGAAAGGAACTTCAGATTTCCCACTTCAGATTTCCTAAGGACTGACAAGTCCAGAGTCATACAAATAATCACTAACTGAGCCAGCACATTTGAGCAGATCATTCTCTTAACCTTACTAATCATGCTGCTTTAATGTTGCCAACAAACACTTACTGGATCTTAATCCACAGACAGGAATTACCATTCAGTTGTTATGCAGAGAGGAATACAAGAGCTGAGGTTTGTGCTTATGAAACCTAAAATTGTATCATGGTTCACAAAAAGAAAAGGCCAATGCTCTGTGGTCAACTGTATAGATTAATGTTTTGCATGTTAAGTAACGCTGCCTCTGGTTTTCTGCAGCAGTATGAGCAGTACAATATTAACCTAGCTCTTCTACTGTTTCTTTAGTAAAAAGGTAACATGTATTTTAAAGATGATTAAAGATATTTTGGATAAACAGCAAACTGTGAAATCTGAGATGTTACTGTCAAGTTTCTAGTTTGGTTTAGTAAGTACAATATTCAAATGATCATGAAATAAAATATACACAGTCCACTTTCATTTTTATACCTTTTTACAATGTACATTAAGGTCTATAAATTACATTTATTTCAATAAAAGGATTCCAATAGAAAACTGTAACTTTAAATTCCCATTTTCTTTAGATACCGAAAAGGTAAATAGTGTAACCATAAGTATTCCCAAAAGTTTATTATTTTGGGAATATTTATCAAAGTATCTTAAAAAATTTTTTTTAAATGTTTATTTATTTTTGAGTGGGAGAGACAGAGAGAGAGACAGTATGTGAGCAGGGGAGGGGCAGAAGAGAGAGGCAGACACAGAATCTGAAGCAGGTTCCAGGCTCTGAGCTGTCAGCACAGAGCTTGACATGGGGCCTGAACTCAGAATCGTGAGATCATGACCTGAGCCGAAGTCGAGTGCTCAACCGACTGAGCCCCAAGGTATCTATTTTTAAAGTTAAAAAAAAAATTCTCTTTAAAAAACTTAAGATTTCAACATAGCATTTAATTTAAAAAATACTTTCATTAATTAAAATGCATTTATTCTTTATATATGCTTAATGACATTCAAAATGTTTAAATACTATTTTCATCATGGTTTCTGAGTAGTGTGTATTTGATGCTGATATTAAATACAGAATTGAAAACACTGAATTCTATTCTGTTCTGTACAAATATCTAATAAATCCTGAGTAAGGTAATTGGTAACACACTACATACTTAGGCCTGGCTTGTAAAATTTTCTAATGGTTCTCAAAGAAATTAAAGTTCAGAATTCAGTGGCTTTCCCCTTCTCTGTGGCTGGTCCTGACACATGAAACAATACAGAGAACTACCTCCAAGTAGTGACCACTGTTATGATTAGGACTGGAAGGAATTCCCGTTACCTCCAGTGTCTATTCTTTTTCCAGAATGCTCTAGTTTGCCCTTTTGTTTTAAACATGAAAAAACTATGAAACACTGAAAATATACTGTTTCTTAAAATCAGTGTTAGGCTAAGAAGAAATGAGATGAATTTTTCATTTCCAAACCTTGTATTTTTTTTCACCTGTGTAGTCCTGGTAAATATTAATATGTAATTTAATTTTTATTACTTTCATAGAATTATGCCAATAAATTACAAGAAAATTGCACAGTTACATGTTTTAGCAGTTCTGTCAGTTTTAAATATGATTTCTGTTAATCTAGCAGAAATCATCTGTTATACTGTTGAACCACCTACCCCTCCACAGCATACAACTGTTAAAATGTAAATTGCCCAACTATTTTTAGCTGTTGTTGAAAAAAAATTCCTGTCTTCGGGAATAATGATTTGAGGCATTGTGTTCATTTTGTTTATCAAGCAGCTATTCAGCCTCTAGTGGGCCCAAGTGCTTATGCAAGCAAAAGCTTTTAAGAATGCCTGCAGCTGCAATCCAACCTTCCAGGTAGGCTGCAGGTTCAGAGCACAGCTGCCCTAGGCTGCATAAAACTCAGTCCATCTGGAACTGAGTTTCAAAGAGGATTTCAAATCTGAGTTTTCATGTATCACACGGAAGAGAAGGCAGGGGGAAGAACACAGGAAAGAAGGAAGGCAAACAACCAAAAAGATGATATCTCTACTTCAGCCTTAATAAAAAATAAAGCTCAGACCCATGCTGCTCCTTCTAGATTACTACTTGCCAAGCCGGATATTCCATTCAGTGTATACTTCGATGAGCTGTGACTCATCCAGCAGCACCTGCGCCCATGTGTTAAGTACTGCCAAATAAAAGCCCAACATCCATTTACACAACAAAGAGATGTACCCTACAAGGCATGGGGCCTCAGTCCAAAAGCCCCACTCCCCATTTGTTCAAAGCAAAGGGAGAGAGGAAAAAGATTTCCCTTCTCACACCAGAGATTTTTAAATGTAGGTGGATTTATGATGTAGGTTCATTTACAAATACTTTCACTCTTTAGAAGAATAAAATATATTTAATAGCACAAACACCCCTACAGTATTAGATTATCACGGCCATTAATGACTGTTCACCAAACCTTTCCAACCTCCTTCATGCAAGCTCTTTATTCTCAAAGGATACATTTTTTGAGCAAAGAGGGATCAACAAACTAGTTGCTTGAAAGCTTTCCTGATGCTAGGCTGAAGTTAGGAAAGGCTTAATGAAGGCTTTAAAATCCACAAGGGCTTCACAATGAACATCTGACTCGGTGATTTATGCATATTAATAACTTCAGTCCTACTGAGGCAAGCTGAGCTGAACATGTCCTCCGAATCTTAATGTCTTTAGCTCCACTGGGATTATTACAAATGTAAATTTCTAAGATTCTCAGCTATTAATCTCTGTCTGTCCTCCTGTTCAGCAACATAATGACTAATTAAACATCAAAAGACCTGTACAGGAGATCTTCTTTGACAGCTACCGGCCCAGTCCTCTTCCCAAGAGGGGAATTCAAATGACAGGGACATGGAGTAACAGCATATGAGTAAGCTACAAATTACTGCAGAGAAATCTAAAAACCTAACATTAAATGTGGATTTATCTCAATCAATGATTCTGTTGAACAGTGAACAGTTACTATGCGAAGTGTGCCTGCTGACACCAATCAAAAAGTCCTTACAGCCAGCAAATACTGAATAGCTGAAATCAGTTGTTTACCACAAAGTCAAAAAAATGGGTACTTACTGAAGAAGGCAAACCAGGAGGCACCTTTCTGACTTTCTTTGCTTGCAAAGGATCTGCATATGGAAAACAATGTATTTCATCAGCATTTATATTAGAAAACATCAGACTTCAGGTGAATAGGAAAGAGTTTTCCCTTCTAGCGCTTTTCTGGCTTTCCAATATTTAGGAATAAGCAAGGGAATATAAAGATGAGGGCTTCATTCTTTCTAACTGGTTCCTGGGCAAAACAATTCTCCTAATGAAGTGATATATTCTGAAACACATATCCCATAAGCTTAGGAAGATGAAAGCAAACAAAGCAAAACAGGAAAGAAAATAACAAACCAATAAGCATGTGTGAGGGAAGGGAATTAACATTTCTTAGGTACCCATTTAGGTGCCAGGCTCCACACTAGGCACTGTCATTTGCAGAGGGGCATCTGGTATAACAGGTCACTTTAATAGTAAAACTGTTTAACAAATTTAGTATCCACATCACATTAAGAGTTAGGTTTAAAAGCATAGTCAACAGCCTGAAAGTTAATGCTATGCTACAACTATGTTAAAAATTTGAAATAAAATTTAATAAATGAAAAATTATGGTTGAAATTATGTCAGAGAAATGCTACATAAACTATTACATACAGGCACTGTCATATACAATGTCATCCAGGATTCTGTAAGAATATCCACTGTTTGACAATGTGTGGTTGCAGCCCCTGGGTGGCCCAGTGGGTTAAGCCTCCGACTTTGGCTCAGGTCATGATCTTGCAGTTTGTGAGTTTGAGCTCCAGGTCCAACTCTGCACTGACAGCTCTGAGCCTGGAGTCTGATTCAGATTCTGTCTCTCCCTCTCTCTCAGCCCCTCCCCTGCTTGCACTGTTTCTCTCTCCCCTTCCCTCTCAAAAATAAATAAGCATTAAAAAAAAAAAACCCACAGTGTGTGGTTGAAACTTCAAATTCAGCACTGATTATTGTGTCATTTATCTTGGATGGATGTTTCTTTATAAGACTTAAATAATTTATTGATATAAATTAGAAAATGAGTATTTTCAGATACCCAACCAGCCTCACTTGGTATTTCGATTTTACTCATCTGTAAAACTTAAGATTTAAAACTTGTCCATCTTATTTACTGTAAAAAAAGGTGGTATGTACAGTTTTCCAATCTTACACAAATAATGGATGAAACTCAGGATTTTTCAGAAGCGTTCACTATTAACAAGGCTGATGTAAAGTATACTATTTTTGCAAACTGTAAAAATGAGAATTAAACATGCATGATATTTTCCTGGGTCATAAATGATACGACATAATAAGACACACGGTTGTTTAAGAAAGAATGAAATTCATTTAAATTAGGGCTGGGAATCTTTACAGTGACTATTCCAGGAAGCTGCAAAGCTAAGAAAGCAACTTTATAAGCATGTGTAGCATGTGGAAAAAATTTATACAATACAAAGGGGGGAAAAGCATTCATTACCATCTAAGTCCCTACACCAAGAGGCAGCCTATATTTCCTTGAAACAAAAGTGCCAAAGATAAACAACATCTGGCACACTCTGTATTTATAAAACTTAGAAGCAAATTTTTTTGTTCTTTGTGAGGCTTTTCTAGAACCCAACACTTTACAACTAATAAAAACAGCATCCCTTGAGCAAAACTCATACTCCATGCCGAGAGAGTCAACTGAACCGCTCCTGTCAGTGGGGAGCTCATCAATCTATTTTGGATTAATTACCACCAGAAGATGTTGCTATTTAGTTTAGGACAGTTTTTTCTTCCAATGTGAATATAAATTTTTCTTTTATATTTTTATCTCACCATTGGCTGTCACTACACAATTACTTGCATAATGTTGTACTTAAAATCATGAGTTCGGGATTCATAGTTCACTTCTGAGGGGTTGCAAACTGTAACAGTTAAGAGAGTAAGCTGGCTGGATTCAAATTTCAGCTGCACCATACAGCAGCTATGTGAACGTGGGCAAGTTACTTTTACCCTCTTTGAGCTTCAGCTGCTAAGATGTGAAAAGGGAATACCACCTTTTAGAGTTATTGTAATAAAGATAATACATGAAAGATGTTCAGGACAGTGTGTAACAGAGAGTGACAATAAATTTTAGCTGTTATGATTAGTTTATATTAAATTCTGTGGCAAAGTGTTTATAAATTAAATAGCTAGATGCTGTTTTGCAAAATGTTGATTTCCTAAAGCATCTAACTAGGTTGAGAAGATGCTGAGGTGGGTGTAGATGACCTCTGAAGTCCTTTCAACTCTGAGATTTTAGGAATAACTGCAACGCCAAGAAAGAGTGGCTGAGTGAGAAGTAACAATGAAGAATGGAATGATAATAATGATAAATGTTATTCATATAGGAAATGAGTGGGCCTCCCTGGGTACTGAGCCTCAGCTCAGTTGCTTAGCTTCCTGAACTTCTAGTAATAGTATACTGGTCCATATTAGTGCTTTTTGTTATAGTATGTGCTTACATAACATACTAACAAGATATTTCTCGAGAGTGGCACTGACACATCTAGACTCATGAATGTTCCTACCCTAACTCATTTGATAGGAAACAAAAGTCATAAAGATGGAGGAAAGATGCTTTACAATTTATCATTTCTTTAGTAACAAACAGTATACTGGTCTAAATCATCTGGGCTTACTTCATCAATACATATACTAAATCACCCATAATGCTGAGAGGGGGGCACATCTAGTCAGAGCTCTCTATTCCAAACATGACCATCTTTGCCCTTTTATACCCTCAAGCATACTCTAGACCCAGGGACTAGGGCTACTGCACAAAACTCTAGGTTTGACAGAAGGTAGATACATGAATTGAAAGCAGTTAACAAGTATTTGTGGAATAAATAACTATGGCATAGTTTCTTTTAATGGGCTATATTTATTTCAAAAGCTGCCATATCTTTGATTATAAACAGCTTGTACAACTTCAATTTTCTTGTACAAAGGATTCCCTGGTAGGAATCACCAAAAATACCCACATTTAAACACTGCTTGGATAAGGTGTTAAGAGTATACCTGAGGCTTGCTGCAGCAGCAACACAAAACAGACTGGCCTGGTTAGGCTATGTACAAGACATAAAGAAGGGAGCTAAAGAAAATGAGAGTTCAAAATTTAATAGGTGCAGAGTTTCCTATTGAGGTGATGTTTTGAAAGGAGAGCGAGATGACAGCTGCACAGCACTATGAATGTACTAAATATCATTGAATTATGAATTTTAATATGATTGATTTTATCTCAACTTTTAAAAAATTGGGGAGTAGAAGTAACTAATATGCAAAAAATATTAGACGTGGAGTCAGAAAATCTTAATTTTATCCTGGGGAAACCACCTACTAATTATATGAATGTGTCCTCCTGAGCCTCAGTTTATGTTAAATCTAGTATTACATCTACTGACTAGCAGGTCTGTTATACTAATGAGATGAGAAAGTATATAAAACCACTTTGTAAACTGTTCAGCATTATTATCAGTCTTAGTAAAAAATAAGGTGTTAATATTAGCATGTAACATTTTTATTATAATAGGAAAAACCAGTCCCATTTTCACTATTTAGTTCCTCTTATGGTGACCAAACAAGAGTACTAAATTGATTTTTTATTAAGTATCTAACAGATACATCATTTTATGCAAATAATCTCTACTATCAACATGATACCTAAGAAACCAAATTTCTTCTAAATAAAAGTACAGCCAGAAGTAAAGACTAAGGGGTTAAAAAAAAAAAAAAAACATTTGTTAAGACAGGGTTTGTTGTACAACGCACGCTTACCAAGTGCTGCAGAGTCATGGAGTGGTCTTCTCCTGGAACTTGTAGCAGAGAACGAGTAGTATGGTGTTCCAGGTTTTCCTGAAGAAGACAGCTGTGCTGGGCTTCCAAGCCCTAGATCTTGTCTCAGGAGACTAGACTATAAAACAAAGCCAAGGAAACAAGTTATTTTCCCACTGATACCAACTCAAATGGGAAAATGTCACCACTTCTGAGTTATTCAGATGGTTATTCAGAGGATGCTAATGTCTTCAACAATGCCTTGAATTAGATGCATCTAATAAATATTTGAACAATGGTTTATTAGAACATTGGCTTAAACCTATATTTCCTCGGGGCGTGTGGAGTGGCTCAGTCAGTTAAGCATCCAACCTCGGCTCAGGTCATGATCTCACGGTTTGTGAGTCTGATCCCTGCATCCAGCTCTGCGCCGAAAGCTCCAAGCCTGCTTCGGATTCTGTCTCCCTCTCTCTCTCTGCACCTCCCCTGCTCTCTCTCTTTCAAAAATAAACATTAAAAAAATAAACTTACATGTTCTCTCTTTCCTCATCCTCACGTTACCTAATTCCTAGTAATTATGTAGATCTAAACAATCTTAAGGTTGAAACACACTTTAGTTACTATGTGGTTTCACCCTTTAATCATCAAGAAGACTCCTGAAAAATGACCACCAAGTCTTTGCTTGAATGCTTTCATGACCATACAAGGCAGTCAATTCTGTTCTTTCTTCTTTTTTTTCTTTTAGGATAGTTTTCATTGTTTGAAGACTGCCAATATTTTCAAGACAAGCCATTCCTGTGTCCTTCAACTATGCTTCATGACATGGGGGTTTGAATGTAATCCTCATCATCTCTGACATAAGACCTATGGATTTATCTTCAGTTTGTCAAAGTGTCTTGTAAAATGGAATGGACGACAATGCCCCAGATGTGACCTGATTAGTGCAGAGTCATTTTCAACACTACATTTAAACAACCCATTTGTGCTAGCTCATATTAAGAGGTTAGGAGTGATCACACGCTGTTACTCTTTATTGCATATGTTGCTATTAAGTCTTGTCCCTCCAATGGTTACCTTTTTCAGTTGTTTTTTTTAGTTCCAAGTACAACAGTTAACATTTACCTGATCAAATTAATCTCGTTATATTTTATCATTTCTATCTGTTTTAGATTCTGAGTCTGTTAACCAATGCATTTGCTAGCCTTTTTAGTACTGGGGCATAAAAAATGGGACCAAAAGAAGACATGAGGATGACAAGCCCGAGGAGATCCCTAAGGTATGCTACAATGGCATGAAACTTTATCAAGTGCTTCACTGAAACCCAGAGATTCAGCAGCCCTGACCTACTAAACCAGTGACCCTATCATAAAGCAAATGAAGTTAACTTGGCAGAATTTGGTTCCAAGCCTTCTGGTAGCTGAGGGGAAAAGATTTCAACTGGAAAAGGTGCTGGATACAGTTGAGCGGATGCTCTCATGTGAAAAGGGCTATTGATTCCTCTGATACATATACTACTCTCCTACCCCATATTTAATACCTGCCATGACCATACTCATGAATATCAGAAAGGTACTAACAAATAAACCTCCGCTTTGGTCAGAAAGAATCAGTAGAACTTTGTAATAGAAGTCATCAGTAGCCCAGTTCCTGCCTCTATTCTAATAATCAAGAAAAACTCTCTTTTCAGTTTATCACGCTATTTAATGATTTTAAATAACTTGTGTTTCAGCTTTAAAAAGGCACAAATTTGGGGCGCCTGGGTGGCGCAGTCGGTTAAGCGTCCGACTTCAGCCAGGTCACGATCTCGCGGTCTGTGAGTTCGAGCCCCGCGTCAGGCTCTGGGCTGATGGCTCGGAGCCTGGAGCCTGTTTCCGATTCTGTGTCTCCCTCTCTCTCTGCCCCTCCCCCGTTCATGCTCTGTCTCTCTCTGTCCCAAAAATAAATAAAAAATGTTGAAAAAAAAATTTAAAAAGGCACAAATTCATATAACATAAAGATAACCACTGTAAAGTTTCCAACTAGTGATATCTGGTATATTCATTATATGACCATCACCATCTAGTTCCAGAACATTTTTATCACCTCCAAAGGAAACCCTGTACCCATTAAACAGTTACTTCCATTCCTCTAGCCTCTGCAACCACTAATCTGCTGTCTCTATGAATTTCCCTATTCTGAGTATTTCATATAATTGGAATCATATGTGACCTTTTGTGTCTGGCTTCTCTCACTTCACATGTTTTTGAAGTGTATCCACGTTGTAGTTTGTATCAGTATTTCATTCCTTTGTAGGGCTGAATAATATTCCATTGTATAGACATACTATAATTTGTTTATTCATTTATTCACTAATGGGACACATTGGTTGTTTCTCGCTTTGGACTACTGTGAATAGTGTTGCTATGAACATGTGTGTGTGGGCATTTATTTGAATACTTGTTTTCAATTCTTTTGGGTAATATTTAGGAGTGGAAATGCTGAGTCATATGGCAATTCTATCTTTAACTCTTTGAGGAACTGGCAAACTGTTTTCCACAATGGCTGGGCCATTTTACATTCCCACCAGCAATGTATGAGTCACATCCTTATCAACACTTCTTACTAGTTTTTTGTTTTTAATTGTAGCCATACTAGTATGGACTAGTATCTTATTGTGGTTTTGACTACCATTTCCCGAATGATTAATGATGTTGGGTATCTCTTCATGGGCCTGATGGCCCTTTGTATTGTCTTCTTTAGAAAAACATCTATTCAAGCCCTTTGACCATTTTTAAATTGGGTTGTGTTCCTACTGTTATATTGTAAGAGTTCTTATACACCGGGGCACCTGGGTGGCTCAGTTAAGCAAGCAACTCTTGATTTTGGCTCAGGTCATGATCTCACAGTTCGTGAGATCAAGCCCCGTGTTGGGGTCTGTGCTGACAGTGCAGAACCTGCTTGGAATTCTCTTTTTCCCTCCCCTGCTCATGCACGTGTGCTCTCTCTCTCAAAATAAATAAACATTAAAAGAAAAGAGTTCTTATACATTATGTTTTGAATACTAGACACCTACCAGACACATGATTTGCATGTCCCATTTTGTAGGCTGTCTTTTTACCTCTTAATGTCCAAGTTTTTAATTTTGGTGAAGTTTAATTTATCTTAATTTTTTTTCTTTTGTCATGCTTTTGACGTCACATCTAGGAATCTAATGCTAATCTAATCTAATAAATTCAAGATAGTGAAGATTTAACCCTATATTTTCTTCTAAGAGTATATAGTTTCAGCTCACACCTAGATCACTGATCCATTTTGGGTTAATTTTTGTATATGGTTGGTAGAAGGTAGAGGTCCAACTTCATTCTTTTGAATGTGGATATCCAGTTGTGTTAGTACCATTTGTTGAAAAAAGTAATATTTCCTTATTCAGTGGTCTTGGCATCCTTTGCTGAAAATCAATTGCTTATAGATATTTGGGTTTATTTCTGGACTCTCAATTCTATCTCATTTGTCTGTATGTCCACCTTGTACCAGTTCTATACTGTAGCTTTGTAGTAAGTTTGGAAAATGAAAAGTGTGTGTACTCTAACTTTATTCTTCCTTTTTAATACTGTTTTCACTATTTCGGGTTCTTTGAAATTATACAGAAAATTTGAGGATCAACTTTTCCATTTCTGCAAAAAGATGCCACTGGAATTGTGATAGGGGCTGCACTGAATCTGAAGATTGCTTTGGGGAGTTTTGCCATCTTAACAACATTAAGTTTTCTGACTGATGAACACTGAATCTGTAATTTCGGTCTTCTGTAATTTCTTTTAGCAATGCTTTGTAGTTTCCAGTATACAGTCTGACACTTTGTAGTTAAATTTATTCCTAGGTAGCTTTATAAGAAGTTTATTTGAGAGAGAGAAAGTGTGGGGCTTGAACTCATGAACTGTGAGCTGAACTGTTCGGCTTGAACTGTGAGCCAAAATCAAGAGTCAGATGCTAAACCCAATGAGCCACCCAGGAGCCCCTATTCCTAGGTATTTTATTCTTTTGGATGCTAAATGGAGTTGGTGGCTTAATTTTATTTTTGGTTTGTTGATTATTAGTGTACAGAAGTACAACTAGTTTTTGATCTTGAATCTTGCAACTATAGTAGATTTGTTTATTAGCTCAAATAGCTTTACGGTGGATTCTGTATATGTAAGATCATACCATCTGCAAAAAGGGAAAATTTTACATCCTTCCTTCCACTTTACTTCTTTCATTCCACGAAAGAATGAAAATAAGGTGAATGACATTTCATATTCTGTTTTCTGGGCACAAACTCTTTATCCTAAGTAAGAAGACCTTGTTTGCCCTGCATCTAAGCTGAATTACAACTCCCAAAGGCTATTGGATGTTAGAAATTGGAAAGAGAATGGACAGGCCCCTAGAGAGAGGGTTGACAATTAAAGGCTAAATCCAAAAAGGAGTGTGACAGATTCAAACTGTATTAATCTAAATCAAGAATAAATAGAAAAATGCCAACTTATTCTGAAAATGATTCAGCAGATGTGTATTTGTGTGTATAAACTCATGTGTAGGATACAAACACATACACATACTAAGTGAAAGAAAAGGAATGTGTACGCACAAATGTGGTGAAATACTGATGAAATTTCATTAAGAGCGCATAAATATTCACTTTATTATTCTTGTACCTTTTCTGTGAGTTTGTAATTTTTCAAAATAAAAAGTTGGAGAAAATCAGAATAAATATCAAGGATCGACAAGCATACTTACAAATGTACCATCTTAGTTAATATTTACTGCAATCTTATTATATAAATTATATGTTATACAGATAACAAGTAGTACAACCCTAATTTGAATCTATGTCTGCTTAAGAGTTTCCTTCTTCAATATGAAGAAGACTTCTACAATAGTTCAGGAACCTAATTACCATATGTAAGACAATGAACTTCAAAACATTTAAGTGACCTGTAAATGACTTTGTGGATTATAATCCTGAAGCTGTATTATCTATAGAATACATACTGGTAGATTCTGTATACATGCATGGAAGAAAGGAAGAAGAATAAAATTTTTTAGGAGAAAAGTTTACTTTTACCAATAACGTTGATAAACCTTTCTCCTTAGTATAGGTAAATATGGAGATACAGTTAGCAAATAGTCTGTATTCTTGTTCCACAGTGAGTATTAATGCTAAAAAAAAAAAACCCATAGAAGATGTTCTTCACTTAGTTGTCTTAATCATAGAAATAACCATTTTTCCCTGTTCAATTTGTATCTTGATCTATATGTAGGAGAAATTGTTTCTTTTTAAGAACACAGAATATTTTATCCTATTAATTAAAATGAATTGTTCAGTACTACAAGAAATACAAAAGAAGTTTAAGACAATGTTTTCTCCATGAGGACTTGGCAATCTAGGAAATAATACCCATGAAACTAATGGAAAGTGATTAAAAAAAAAATCAAGGGCTAAACTATATGAGCCTAATATTTTGATATTATATCACTTATAAAGTATTTTTCTTTTCTTTGATTCTTCAAATATTTTGGTAACACTAAAGCACAAATAATAAACTAGTTTATTTCTCTTAAAATAAAATTATGTATCAGTTCATATTATTGATTTTCCTGCCTGCTTAAAAACTAACGAGAAGCATTATTGATTGCCACTGATCTTGTCCTGAAGGTACAAGCAAAAAGAATACACAATCCCAGAGGATACAGAACTAGGCAAAGCAGTTTTATTCTGCCAAGCCATGTTATTCAAGGCAGAATTAGTTTTCCGAAATGACAGAGCACTACATTTCTTAACACAGTCTTAGAAAATAATCTTTTTAATAGTCATCTAAAACCTCAACTGTGAAAAATGTATCTAATTACTGAAGAATAATCAATTAAGGTTCATCCCAGAAACACTAATACAGCCTAGATTATTGTACGAAAAACTACAGTAAAGTTTCATTTTAAATTATGTATGACAAACCTCTAGCCTATAAATAAAAACTCCCATTTTTTATGTGGAATTTTAGTACCCTATGTATAACACATGTAATATATGTGGATATATACACACACACACACGCACATATATTTTATATATATTATATTATATATATAATATATAATATATAATAATACATATATAATATATTACATATATTATATATATTACATATATTATATATATATTATATATATATATATTCTTTCTCCCTCTTCACATGCCAAGAAACCCTGACTCTAAAATGTTAAATTGAAAAGACTATTCAGTGTAAGTCTTCATGGTGACCAAAAAGTAAAGGAGAGGAATAAAGTAGTGAGTTTGACCAACATCATTTATTAATGTAACTTCTTAAGTATCTTGGAAGGTACTCTAAATGTGATTTCATAGGAAATCAGAAGAATATCCTATATAAAAATGGTGGGGTTTAGCAGCCCAGAGGATTCAGAACCACAATGCAGTAATTTGGATATTCTTTACCCTTAAAAGGGAAAGTGTCTGAAATCTTGATAAACATAAACTTACTTCCTCAGAACTGCTTTTAACTATTAAATGGCTTGGCCCAAACAATGTATTAAAATATAATTTCATGTCCATTTATAACTTCAGATTAAATAAGGACTTATTAATTAATAAGGTTAAATTAATTAACACTATATCAAAAATTGTTAGCCTCATTTTATGACTAAAACTTTGAAGCACTAATTCATTACTGATTTGTTTTCTAGAAAAATAAGATACAGGGGCGCCTGGGTGGCGCAGTCGGTTAAGCGTCCGACTTCAGCCAGGTCACGATCTCGCAGTCTGTGAGTTTGAGCCCCGCGTCAGGCTCTGGGCTGATGGCTCGGAGCCTGGAGCCTATTTCCAATTCTGTGTGTCTCCCTCTCTCTCTGCCCCTTCCCCGTTCATGCTCTGTCTCTCTCTGTCCCAAAAATAAATAAAAAACGTTGAAAAAAAAAAATTTAAAAAAAAAAAAAAAAGAAAAATAAGATACAAAGTATGTTATAGTTGCACACTGTAAAAAATGTTTAATATTTAATATGGACTCATGGAACCTCTGCTGTGTACATTTTACAGAATTCTTTAATTTTATGTCTATATTACAGTCCTGAAATGGTACGCAGTTTTAATATATAAAGGCAAGCAGCTGTTCTCAGGTTTGTCTTCTTGAGAGGAGAGTGTACTAATTAAAACAATAAAAAAGTATAGAACGCAATCATGATAAAACAGAGAACATAAACTATTAAGATTTCTCAGTTGAATTCTTTAAACGGTACCACGTATTTCCTTTGTCACTGAGGGATGAAGAAACAAAATCGTTCTGAGAGCAGAATCAGTATAGTATTACCATATTTGTAATTGTTTTTTTAACTGAGAAATACCACAATACAGTTTAGCTGTAAGTCCACTCACTTAAGGTTTCCGAGATTAAGACAGGGAAGTGGAGAGTGACAAAGAAGCCACTCATGATCAAATAAAAAACTCGGAGGGTAAAGGGGTACTCAGGGCAAAATATAAACGTAGGGCTTTAATATTATATCAGTCTTCTGTTAATTTTTTACAAATAATTAAAAAAACAGACTAATAAATTTTGAATTTGGAAAATACAGATATTGTGAAATAATTGTATTATGATGCAAATTCATTTACATTGAAATTCCAGGGATATGTTAGCAATTATCAGCATGTTGTTAAAGAATTCTATCCTGAGAATCTCATTAGATAGTGATGCAAACTACAGTTGTTATCATTCTGAGAACAAAGGGATCTTGAATGAGTAATCAATAGCAACTGGCAGAAAATGAGACATTAATTATGATCCTCTCTAGTGTTTTGTCTAAGGCAAGATTTCATTAAATGCTTTGTGCAACCTGAATAGTTCCAAGTCATTATCAACACTTTGGACAATACATTAATTGAGGGGGAGGGGAGACTATACAGGGAAACAAAGTAAAAGAAAACCTGAGATGTTTCTATTCCTTCCCCCAGGTCAATAAAAACATACCAACCACCACTAGCCAACTGTTATGCTTGTTCTTTTACAAGCCCTAAATCTTATAATCTCAACATGGTCTCTTGAAAATTTAATTATCATTTTCTATACTTAAAGTGTCAGGCAGGTTTGAGAAGATAATGACAGTCATCCATCAAACACATGCTGCCAACGCAATCAGCCCAATCTTTAAGAAACTACCTATGTACTATTAAATTAGTAAAACATGGTAATCTTAGCAGTTTGAGTTTCCCAATCTCCATTAATTATCAGTAACAGGGGAAATTTTACCATCTTAATGTATCATTTTCACTAATTTTTGTCTGAACTTTTCTCTCAAATCCTACATCAGCCAATGAAAAGATTATTGAGTAGGAAGAAAATATGGGATAGAGATCAACAAAGGAAGACTTTGGGGAATAAAAAGAAAACTATAATGAAAACCATTAAAAACAATTTTAATACACCCAGTATTTAAATAATTACAAATATGCAAAAAGAATGACTTTCTTTTAGGTTTTTATAGGCTTCCATAAAGAGAGTGCCTACTTCCAAATGCTATAAGGGATTTCTTGAAAGCAGACTCTCAAGAGGTCAGCAGTGAGCATACTCTAAGCCCATCTTCTTCCTAAGTGAGTTTTTCTGAGTGTCTGAAGTTAGAAACTTCCTTGTTAAATAGGGTTCTCTTAAGTCTTCCTGCAAAGCTACCAGTGTGCCTTTGAACCTTTTATTTATTTATTTATTTTTTTTGTGAATAAAAAGGAACCTGCTCTGTGAGGTGCTAACCCACATTAAAAGAACAGGAGATAAAGAAGTATCATTTCTCTTTTGCTTTTGTGGAAATGGTATTATGGAGTCCTAAGATTTTCAGTAGAGTTGATACTAAGAAGTCACTCCTTTTCCCTTTAATGCCAGTAAATGAGTACCTTCTCTTCCCATTCCCTTGTATTTTGAAAAACACAATTAAGAATAACATAAAATACAATACAGTAGTAGGCATATAGTTAGGTATGAAATACTTTTTGAACTGAAACATCCTATACTAGAACATCTTCAAAAAGTTAAGCTTCTTATTTTGGGAATTTTCAAATATAAACAAAAATAGAAAAAACCCTCCAATATAATGAACCTTCCTATACCTTTCACCCAGCTTCACTTAACTTCCAGTATTCTGCTGCTCCTGCTTTACTTATTCTACCATTATTCACTTCTTGTTATACAGACCCTACAATTGACAACAATATCTTATAATCATGTAATGCCCAGGCTGTGGTCACCTCTTTTTTCATTCCCCTCCCCCTCCCGAGATGGTGTCTCATCTCTAGCCATTATTTAATATACTCTTTTCTTCTGAAATCAGTTTGCAAAAGGATAAATTGACTTTTAAAAAAATGTTTATTTTTGAGAGAGAGAGAGGGAGAGAGAGCGCGCGTGCGCGCAAGCAACTGAGGGGCACAGAGAGAGGGGGACAGAAGATCCAAAGTAGGTTCTGTGCTGATAGCTTTGGCACTGAAAGCAGCGAGTCCAATGTGGGACTCAAAGTCACAAACTGTGAGACTCGTGAACTACGAGATCATGACCTGGACACTCAGCCAACTGAGCTACCCAGGCGCCCGAAGAATAAATTGACTTTTATTACTTATTTATTTTAATATTTATTTATTTATTTTGAGAGAGAATGTGCAAGCATGCATGCGAGCAGGGATGGGGCAGAAAGAGAGGGAAAGAAAAAACTTAAGCAGGCTCTACAATGTCAGTGCAGAGCCTGATGCAGGGCTCAATCTCATGAAGCTGAGACTGTGACCTGAGCCGAAATCAAAAGTCCGAAGTTTAACTGAATGAGCCACCCATGTGCCCCGAAACTGACTTTTAAACAATGTATCCAAAGAGCAATGAGTACCACCAAAAGTATAATTAGCAAGTTTTATGGAGAGAACAAAAATGAGGTTTTTTCCCTGCCAAATACCTATGCATCATTTCTCTCTGGCCTTTTAATCAAAGTAGGAAATTAAACTTGCCTACTGCCTGATACTTTAAAATGAGACTTTCCTTCCACAAAGTAATTTATTTTACCTATGTTCCAAACTCAGAAGCTCCCTCTGCAGGTAGCTGATGGCTTATTATCCTGGTAATATATTTCCTTCCTATATCACAGGATTCAGATTCAAACATATTCTGAATACCTACTGAATACCAGTAGGCATAGCCTCTTCACAGGCTACTTAATGAGGTAATCATCTCTTGGAGAGCTTCGACACTGATCCATAGCCACTTTTATGTCCTTTTAACATTCCTGACTCCAGGATTCCTCCTATCACCATCAACTAATCTACTTTTTTTTTTTTTTTTTTTTTTTAAGGTAGGCTCCAGGTCCAATGTGGGGCTTGAACTCTGTACCCTGAGATCAAGAGTCATATGGATACTCTGCTGATTGAGCCACCCAGGTGCTCTTTCCATCAACTAATTTACTGCCAAAAGGATGCTGTAGGTACTGGAAACCCCTGACTCCTGAAATTTTAAGTCCAATATTCAACTCTGACATGACCTATTTTTTTTTTCAATATATGAAGTTTATTGTCAAATTGGTTTCCATACAACACCCAGCGCTCATCCCAAAAGGTGCCCTCCTCAATACCCATCACCCACCCTCCCCTCCCTCCCACCCCCCATCAACCCTCAGTTTGTTCTCAGTTTTTAAGAGTCTCTTATGCTTTGGCTCTCTCCCACTCTAACCTCTTTTTTTTTTTTTTCCTTCCCCTCCCCCATGGGTTTCTGTTAAGTTTCTCAGGATCCACATAAGAGTGAAACCATATGATATCTGTCTTTCTCTGTATGACTTATTTCACTTAGCATCACACTCTCCAGTTCCATCCACGTTGCTACAAAGGGCCAGATTTCATTCTTTCTCATTGCCACGTAGTACTCCATTGTGTATATAAACCACAATTTCTTTATCCATTCATCAGTTGATGGACATTTAGGCTCTTTCCATAATTTGGCTATTGTTGAGAGTGCTGCTACAAACAATGGGGCACAAGTGTCCCTATGCATCAGTACTCCTGTATCCCTTGGGTAAATTCCTAGCAGTGCTACTGCTGGGTCATAGGGTAGGTCTATTTTTAATTTTTTGAGGAACCTCCACACTGTTTTCCAGAGTGGCTGCACCAATTTGCATTCCCACCAACAGTGCAAGAGGGTTCCCGTTTCTCCACATCCTCTCCAGCATCTATAGTCTCCTGATTTGTTCATTTTGGACGCTCTGACTGGCGTGAGGTGATATTTGAGTGTGGTTTTGATTTGTATTTCCCTGATGAGGAGCGACGTTGAGCATCTTTTCATGTGCCTGTTGGCCATCCGGATGTCTTCTTTAGAGAAGTGTCTCTTCATGTTTTCTGCCCATTTCTTCACTGGGTTATTTGTTTTTCGGGTGTGGAGTTTGGTGAGCTCTTTATAGATTTTGGACACTAGCCCTTTGTCCGATATATCATTTGCAAATATCTTTTCCCATTCTGTTGGTTGCCTTTTAGTTTTTTGGGTGTTTCCTTTGCTGTGCAGAAGCTTTTTATCTTCATAAGGTCCCAGTAGTTCACTTTTGCTTTTAATTCCCTTGCCTTTGGGGATGTGTAAAGTAAGAGATTGCTACGGCTGAGGTCAGAGAGGTCTTTTCCTGCTTTCTCCTCTAGGGTTTTGATGGTTTCCTGTCTCATATTCAGGTCCTTTATCCATTTTGAGTTTATTTTTGTGAATGGTGTGAGAAAGTGGTCTAGTTTCAACCTTCTGCATGTTGCTGTCCAGTTCTCCCAGCACCATTTGTTAAAGAGACTGTCTTTTTTCCATTGGATGTTCTTTCCTGCTTTGTCAAAGATGAGTTGGCCATACGTTTGTGGGTCTAGTTCTGGGGTTTCTATTCTATTCCATTGGTCTATATGTCTGTTTTTGTGCCAATACCATGCTGTCTTGATGATTACAGCTTTGTAGTAGAGGCTAAAGTCTGGGATTGTGATACCTCCTGCTTTGGTCTTCTTCTTCAAAATTACTTTGGCTATTCGGGGCCTTTTGTGGTTCCATATGAATTTTAGGATTGCTTGTTCTAGTTTCGAGAAGAATGCTGGTGCAATTTTGATTGGGATTGCATTGAATGTGTAGATAGCTTTGGGTAGTATGACATGACCTATTTTTACAACACCATAACTTCTTTACTACTTACTGCACTTTTTTTTTTGTCTCAAGATATCCAGTATCTTTTTGTTTAAAAACAATTTTTTTTAATGTTTACTTATTTTTGAGATACAGAGTGCAAGCAGAGGAAGGGCCAGGCCCTTCCTGAAGCAGGCTCCAGGCTCTGAGCTGTCAACACAGAGCCTGATGTGGGGCTCGAACTCACAAACTGTGAGATAGTGACCTGAGCTGAAGTTGGACGCTTAACTGCCTTGAGCCAGCCAGCCTCCTCATGTATCTTTTTGTTTTTAAATGCTTAATTTTGAGGGCGAGTGCACGTGAATGCAAGCAGGGGAGGGGCAGAGACAGAGGGGGACAGAGGATCCGAAGCAGGCTCTGCACTGACAGCAGAGAGCCCAACGTGGGGTTAGAACTCACAAACCACAAGATCATGACCTGAACCAAAAGTCAGATGCTTAACTGACTGAGCCACCCATGCATCCCTCAAGATATCCAATAGCTTGACCTTCCCCCCACCCCCCCCCCCCAGTCCCTAAGTTTAATTACGGCTTCATTTCCTTCCTTTGAAAACTATCCCACATAGTCTATCACTTGAACCATTATCTCATTACTACTTCAATTCTTCTATCCTTAACCATTTACCAGCTATGAAACCTTGGATAAATTACATAATTCCTGAGGCTTCAGGTTCCTCCGTTGTCAAATGGAGAAGAATAACAGCAACAGCAGTGGCAACACTTTTGTCATAGAGTACTGCAAGGACCATATGAAATGTCTGTAAGGTGCTTAGCACAATGCCTGACACTAGTAAATATGTGATATACGCTAGCCCTTATGTTTGTTTAGGCATACCTCATTTTATTGTACTTTGCAGATACTGCATGTTTTACAAATTGCAGGTTATTATCCTGGTTTTATATATATATATGTTGCTTCTGTCGAGCAAGTCCACAGGTACCATTTTTCCAACAGCATTTGCTAACTTTGTGTCTCTGTGTCATATTTTGGTAATTCTTGCAATGTTTCAAACTTCTTATTACTGTATTTCTTAAGGTTATACTGTAATTGTCTTGGGGTACCATGAGCTGTGTCCATGTAAGAGGGTGAATTTAATCAATAAATGCTGTGTTCTGAATGCTCCACTGACCAGTCATTCTTCTGTCTCTCTCCCTCTCCTTGAGCCACTTTATTCCTTGAGACACAACAATATTCAAGTTAGGCCAATTAATAACCCAACAATGGCCTCTAAATGTTCAAGTGAAACGAAGAGTCACACATCTCTCACTTCAAATCAAAAGCTAGAAATGACTAAGCTTAGTGAGGAGAGCATGTCAAATGTAGAGATAGGATGAAATCTAAGCCAGTTGTACCAAACAGTTAGCCAAGGTATGAATACCATGAATACCATGAATTTCCTATGAATACCAAAGGAAAAATTCTTAAGGAAATTAGAAGTGCTACTCCAGTGAACACATGAATGGTAAGAAAGCCAAATAGCCTTAATGCTGATAGGTGGAAAGTTTTAGTGGTCTGGACAGAAGATCAAACCAGCTACAATACTGCATAATCCAAAGCAAAGCCCTAACTCACCTCAATTCTATGAAGGCTGAGAGACTTGAGGAGGATGCAAACGAAAAGTATGAAGTTAGCAGAAGTTGGTTCATAAAGTTTAAGGAAAGAAGCCACCTCTGTAATATAAAAGTGCAAGGTGAAGCAACAAGTCCTGACATAGAAGCTGCAGAAAGTTATCCAGAAGATTTAGCTAAGATAATTAATGAAGGTGTTTACACTACGCAACAAATTTTCAATGGAGATGAAACAGGCTTCTATCAGAAGATGTTGCCATCTAGGACTTACATACCTGGAGAGGAAAAGTCAATGCCCAACTTCAAAGCTTTACACAGAACAGGCCAAGTCTCTTGTTAGGGGCTAATGCAGCTAGTGACCTCCAGTTGAAGCCAATGCTCACTTGCCATTATTAAAATCACAGGGCCCTTAAGAATTATGCTAAATAGGGGCACCTAGGTGGCTTAGTTGGTTAAGCATCCGACTTTAGCACAGATCACGATCTTGTGTTGTGGTTTATGGGTTGGAGCCCCAGATTGATCTTTGTGCTGATGGCTCAGAGCCTGGAACCTGCTTTGGATTCTGTGTCTCCCTCTATCTCTCTGCCCCTACCCTGCTTATGCTTTGTCTCTCTCTCTCTCTCAAAAAAAATAAACATTAAAAAAATATTTTAAAAAGTTATGCTAAATATGCTCTGTCTGTGCTCTGTAAATGGGACAAAGTCTGGATGACAGCCTACCTGTTAATATGGTTTACATGGTTACACAGTTTACTGAATATTTTGAGCCCACTGTTGAGACCTGCTTCTTAGAAAAAAAGATTCCTTTCAAAATATTATTGCTCACTGACAATGAACCTGGTCATCCAAGAGCTCTGATGGAGATGTACAATGACATTAGTGTTGTTCTCATGCTTGCTCACCTGTAACCATGGATCAAAGAGTAATTCTGACTTTCAAATCTTATAATTACAGAAATGTCATAAGGCTAGGGTTGCCATAGATTGTAATTCCTCTCTGAAAGATCTGTGCAAAGTCAAATGAAAATCTTCTGGAAGGGAATGACCATCCTACCTGTTGTTGAGAACATTCATGATTCACAGGAAGAGGTCAAATTATCAACGTGAACAGGAAGGGAGTTTGGAAGAAGCTGATTCCAACCTCATGGATGAAATTAAGGTATGTACATTGTTCTTTTAGGCATAATGCTACTGCATACTTAACAGACTACAGTATAATGTAAACATAACTTTATATGCACTGGGAAAGCAAAAAATTCACCTGACTCACTTTATTGCAGTGATCTGGAACTGAACCTGCAGTACCTCTGAGGTATACATGTATGATCACTATTATCAGTAATCTATCCAGTCAAACATTTGTTGTCTGCTTGTACATTTAGTCTGCTGAGTACTACTGGAATAAAAATTAAAAACACATTGGAGCGTCTGGGTGGCTCAGTCTGTTGTTAAGCCTCCGACTTCGGCTCAGGTCATGATTTCACAGCTCGTGAGTTCGAGCCTGACATGGGGCTCTGTGCTGACAGCTCAGAGCCTGGAGCCTGCTTCGAAACCTGTGTGTCCCTCTCTCTCTGCCCCTCCCCCGCTAATGCTCTCTCTCCTTCAGAAATAAACATTAAAAAAAATTTAAAAACATATAAAACTATATAGGTTAATAGTTATTTCTGGTCTCTAATCTGAGCTGAATCATCCATACCTTTTTCACTAGAGAGCTCATAGAATTGAAAGAACATTTTCAGGTATTTTATTTCAATCAAACAACATATGCTCTAATCCCTCTATTATAAAAATTTCAGTAAAGGGAAGGTCTAGCCTGTGCTTGAAAACATCCAGTGACAATAAAGTCACTATCTACCTAGGTTGACTATTCTATCCTCTATACCATGACAACATTCCTTCTTACATTACGTTAAAATCAGGATCAGGGTGCCTGGGTGGTTGAGTTGGTTAAGCAGCTGACTCTTGGTTTCAGCTCAGGTCATGATCTCACAGTTTGTGGGTCTGAGCCCCGTCTTGGGCTCCTTGCAGACAGTGTGGAGCCTGCTTGGGATTCTCTCTGCCCCTGCCCCCCCCCCTCTCTCCCTTTCTCAAAAATAAACAAATACTTAAAAAGGAAAAAAAAACACCTCATGAAAGTCTTTTTAAAACTAAACAGTCCTCAGTCCTTCAATCACTTTCCATATGCTAGAGTTGCAAATTATTTTATTTGCAAGATTCTCTAAGTGATTTTTAGTTTACTTCTGCCTGTTTTGAAATGCATATGCTCAGAAAGGTATACAATATGAACTTCCTTATTCTAAATAATATGTTTCTAATAATTCAGCCTAAGACTAAGGTCCAACTAAGTTCCTTATTATTAGGCTTGCTGTTAGGAAGAAATATCCAAACTGTTCTTTAAAACAACTAGTTTAATTAAACCTCTTGGGGAAATAATAGGTCAATATAGGATTTGCTACATATGAAAGCTCCTGATTCTCCTAGTTGTCAGAAACACATACCTGTGTAGGAAAAAAATGTGTTTTTGATGGAAATTATGCATTATCTGGAATAGGGTCAGTTCTATAAAGGCCAGACAGAAAGCATTCAAGTTTAGTGCATCATATTGTCTGTTTTAACTATTCAGTTCCATCTTTGTACCAAGAAAGAAGCTATAGCCAATATGTAAATGAACGGGAATGGCTATGTTGTAATAAAACCATTTATAAAAAAAAAGGGGGTGGTGGTGGTGAGAATATTTGGCTGATAGTCATAGTTTCCTGATTCTCACTTCAGAGCCCAACATTCTAGGTTATCTGATTCTCATTCTATAGGAGCTATTTTACAACTCTATAAATTGTAGATAACTGAGAGCAATGCAAAATAATTCTTATCTACTGTCTGCAAAAACATTCTTTCCAGTAAAGGGATAAACAACTCTCCTCCACTCTCAACACTTCTAGCATCCTGCTCCAAAGGGGGAAAATGTTTTGTCCACATTTGAACATTATTTTCCGTAATCTTTAAAATTTATTTTTAAATGTTTGTTACTAAAATATAGTTAACATGTCATATTAGTTTCAGGTATACAACATACTGATTTGACAGTTCTATATATTACTCAATGCTCACCATCATAAGTATAGTTTTCATTTGTTGCCATTTAACATTACTACAATATTACTGACTGTATTTCCTATACTGTACTTTTCACCTCCATGACTTATTTTATAACTGGAAGTTTGCACATCTTAATTTCCTTTATCTACTTCACTCACCCCTCACCTCTGGCAACCACCAGTATTGTTCTCTGTATTTATGAGTCTTCTGGTTTTTTGTTGTTGTTGTTTCTTTTTTAGTTATTTCCATAATTTTCATCTATGGCTGTCTGTTTTTGGATTCTCCTTTGAACTGGTTCTGACACCTTACAGATTTCTTCACTGATGAGATAAAATCTATATACATAGTCACTTAAAAATTGTTTCTAATTTTTATTTATTTTTGAGAAAGACAGAGCACGGGTGGGGGAGGGGCAAAGAGAGAGGGAGACCCAGAATCTGAAGCAGGCTTCAGGCTCTGAGCTGTCAGCACCAAGCCCAATGTGAGGCTCGAACCCACGAATAGGGAGATCGTGACCTGAGCCGAAGCCAGATGCTTAATCAACTGGGTCACCCAAGTGCCCCTATACATAGTCACTTTTTATCTGTAGGACAGTCATGACTACAGATTTTTAAAAATTTATCTTTTAACACCTGCAATGTGCTGTTGTTATAGGAAAACTAAGATCTGTCTAAACTACCTCCTATTCCATGGTTCGTGTATGGCCTAGAGCTAGACCATCTCAAATAGTTGCCTAGTCTCCAATTCATAAATTCTCTTGCATATCCTGAACCTGGATTTAACTTTTCTAAGAAACACTTGTATTTTTTCATCATGCCACACATGTCCAATCCCAAACCCTTACAAGATACAAACTGGTTAGGCATTCAAGCAACATCCTTATAATTCAAACACCTCATACTGTTCCCCAAGACAAATATTTAATTCAAACCAAACTAAAATGCTACTATTCCCAGAATCCACATTTACTTATTTGTTTCATTCAAAATATATTCATTCAAAAAGTATTCACTGATACCTTCTATTGATCAGGCACAGAGTAGGTGCTGAAAATACAACAAACAAGCAGCCACTGACCCTGTCCTTACAAGCTTACAGTTTTGGTGGGAGAAAATTAAGGAAGCACCTACAAAATGTGTTGAATATTATTACCTGTATTTACATTAGCCATATGTTCTCTTTCCCCAAGATGTCCTCCTCTCAACTTGGTCAAATTTTACCCATTCTCCAAGATTTTGTTTTATTAAGTTTATTCATTTCTTTTGAGAGAGAGAACACGTTCGCACACATAGGGGAGGGACAGAGAGAGAGATAAAAAGAGAGAGGGAGACAGAATCCCAAGCAGGCTGTGCACCATCAGTGCAGAGCCTGATCCAGGGCTCAATCCCATGAACTGTGAGATCATGACTTGAGCTGAAATCAAGAGCTGGATACTTTAACGGACTGAGACACCCAGGTGCCCCTCCAAGACTTTAGAGTTGTATACTTCCTTTGCAAAATCTTCCCTGTATCAAAATCATGTTAATTTCTCTCTCTTCTGTGTTCTCATACCTGTGCCACTTCCTTGAGATTTACTACAGGTTATCTTATCATTTTAATTAATTTTCTCTTTGTACAGAGCTGGTCTCCCCCAACTAGAATGCAAGCTTCTTGAGGCCTGATGCTAAATCTTTTACTCTGTTGCCTGGTACAGTTCTTTATACATGGTAAAACAAACAAATTCTTGTTGATTCTTTATCTTTTAATCAAGTCCTATAATGTGTGAAGATGTTTCCTTGATATTTTTCTTTCCTTTCCTTTCCTTTCTTTTTTTTTTTTTTTTTTTTTTTTAAGTAGGCATAGAGCCTAACCTGGGGCTTGAACCCACAACCCTGAAGATCATGACCTAAGATGAAATCAAGAGTTGGACACTTAATAGACTCAGCCACCCTGGTGCCCCTATTCATTTTTTTAACCTATGCTTTTTTATAAGTAGAGGTTTGTAAAGTTTTTGTTTTGTTTTTTTTTAAGTTTATTTATTTTGAGAGAGAGACAGGGAAGGAGAGGTTGAGAGAGAGGGAGACAGAATCCCAAGCATGTGGGGCTCAATCCCAGGAACTGTGAGATCATGATCTGGGCCAAAATCAGGAAGTGAACACTTAACCAACTGAGCCACCCAGGCACCCCTCAGCAGAAGTCTTTAATTTTGATTAATTCTAATTTATCATTTTTTCTTTTGTGGTTTTTAAATTTTTGTATTCCGTATAAGAAAGATTTGCTTACCCCCAAATTGAGGGGATATTCTCCTGTTTACTTTTTATAGCTTTATAGTTGTAGCTTTTACATTTAGGTCTAGGATCCATCCTGAATAACTTTTGTGTTTAGTGTGAGAGGACTGACATTCATATTTGTCTATATGAATATCCATTTATTATTGCATCTTTTATGGAAAAAAAAACCTTTCCTTTCTTCATTGGACTATTTTGGCAAAATGCTGAAAATCAAATGAACTACATAAAGCGTGGGTGTACTTCTGGGCTATATTCTGTTCTAGTGTCATATTTCTCAATCAGGCCAGTTTGTGCTGCTTAATTACATATAGCTGTACACCAAGTCTTAGAGTCAGGTAGCATAAATTCTCTACCACTGCTCTTCACTTTTTAAGACTGCATTGGGTATTCCTAGGTTCTTTGTATTTCCTAAGAAAATTTTACTTTTACTTATTTATTTTAACAGGGTTTTTAAATTTTTTTTTCTTTTTTTGAGAGAGAGAGAGAGAGAGAAAGAGAGAGGGAACACGTGCGCACGTGAGTGGGGGAGGGGCAGAGAGAGGGGGAGACACAGAATCTGAAGCAGGCTCCAGGCTCTGAGCTGTCAGCACAGAGACTGATGTGGGGCTTGAACTCAAGGACTGTGTTATCATGACCTGGGCCAAAGTTGGACCTTAAATGACTGAGCCACCCAGTTACCCCTAAGAGGGTTTTTAAATAATTTTTAATTATTTTTGAGAGAGAAAAAGAGGGAGAGAGTACATGCAAGTACAAGCAGGGGACAGTCGGAGAAAGAGGGAGAGAGAGAATCCAAAGCAGGCTCTGGGCTGTTGGCACAAAGCCTGATTTCACATACTATGAGATCATGACCTGGGCTGAAATCAAGAGTCAGAGGCTTTAACCGATGAAGCCACCCAGGCACCACCACCCTCGCCTTCCAAAGATTTTTAAAATCAGCTGGTAAATTCAGCAGCCCCCCATCCCCCCCCCCGCCCCAAATCCTAGTGAGGTTATGACTAGGATTATATTTAATCTATAGATCAAGTTGGGAAAAAAATGACATTTTCCTTTTTCTTTTTTAAATTAAGAAAAAAATTTTTTTTAAGTTTTTAAATTTATTTTCAGAGAGAGAGAGCAGAGGAGGGGCAGAGAAAATCTCAGGCAGGCTCTCTGCTGTCAGTGCAGAGCCTGATGTGGGGCTCGAACTCAGAAATCGTGAAACCATGACCTGAGCCGAAACCAAGAGTCAGATGCTTAACTGACTGAGCCACCCAGGCTCCAGAAATGACATTTTCAAAATATTGTCTTCCTATTCATAAACATAGTACATCTCTTGATTTTCTGGGGTCTCTTTAAATTTCTTTAAGCAATGGTTAGTAGTATAATTTTTACCAGTGTTGAGGTTTTTACAGGTCTTTTGTTAAAATTTATTCCTCAAAATTCCTATCCATTTCTTGAATGCTACTGTAAATGGCATTTCTTTTCATTTTATCTTTTAAAAACTAAGCTGTTACATACATATAATAAAATGTTCAGATCTTAAGTGAACTACTCCATCAGTTTTGATGAATGCATAATAAAACATTTTTATCACCTTAGAGATAGGGTCCCTTTACAGAAGAACCCTCCTCCTATTGGCAACCACTGATTTCACTTCTATCAATACAGGATAGTTTTGCCTATTAATTCATATAAATGGAGCCATACAGTATTTTTGAGATTTTGGCCTGTTTCACTCAGTATGACATTAGTGGCATCATTAGATCATTCCATTTTACTGCTGAATGACATTCAGTGTATGAACATAATATAGGTCATTTGTCCATTCTCCCGCTGACGAATATCTGAGTTTCCAGTTTTAGGCTATAATGAATGAAAGTGTCAGGAACATTTTTGAGAAGAAAGCTTTTTGTGAACAATGTTTTCACTTATCTTGGATAAATACCTCAGAGTAAAACAGCTGAGTCATGGGGCAGATACATATTTAACTTTCTTAACTGCCAGTTTTTTAAAGTCATTGTAACCATTTTACAATCCCACTAGCAATGTATCATCTTTCTAATTTAGGTATTCTGGTTAGCCCTGTACTAATATGTAACTCTGGTTTTAATTTTCATGGGCCTAATAGCTCATAATGTGAAACTTTTTTAATGTATTGATTACCCATTTGTATATCTTCTTATGTGAAGTGTCTGCTCAAGTGTTTTGCTTATTTAAAAAAAATGGGTTGCTTTTTATTATTGAGTAGTCAGAGATCATTGTATTTGTCAGACAGGTGTTGCAAATACCTTCTCCCCATCTGTGGCTCCTCTTTTCATTTTCTTGATGAGTGTAAGTTTTTTTTTAAACCACTTTATTGACGAATGATTGACATACAAAAGTCTATACATATTTAATGTGCATAACTTGGTGAGTTTAAGATGCTGCTGTTTTTGTTGTTGCTACTGTTGTGTTTCTTAATTTACATCCAAGTTAGTTAGCATATAATGTAACAATGATTTCAGGAGTAGATTCCTTAATGCCCCTAACCCATTTAGCCCATCCCCTCTACCAAAACCCCTCCAGCAACCCTCTATTCTCCATATTTAAGAATCTCTTATGTTTCGTCCCCCTCCCTGTCTTTATATTATTTATTTCTTCTCTTCCCTTATGTTCATCTGTTTTCTATCTTAAAGTCCTCATATGAGTGAAGTCATATGATATTTGTCTTTCTCGGACTAATTTTGCTTAGCATAATACCCTCTAGTTCCATCCACATAGTTGCAAATGGCAAGATTTCATTCTTTTTAATGCCTAGTAATACTCCATTGTGTATATTTACCACATCTTCTTTATCCATTCATCCATCGATGGACATTTGGGCTCTTTCCATACTTTGGCTGTTGTTGATAGCACTGCTATAAACATTGGCGTGCATGTGCCCCTTCAAAACAGCATACCTGTATCCCTTGGATAAACCCTAGAAATGCAATTGCTGGGTCATAGGGTAGTTCTATTTTTAATTTTTTGAGGAACCCTCATACTGTTTTCCAGAGTGGTTGCACCAGTTTGCATTCCCACCAGCAGTGCAAAAGAGATCCTCTTTCTCCGCATCCTCGCCAGCATCTGTAGTTGCCTGAGTTGTTAATGTTGGCGATTCTGACAGGTGTGAGGTGGTATCTCATTGTGGTTTTGATTTGTATTTCCCTGATGATGAGTGATGTGGAGCATTTTTTCATGTGCTGGTTGGCCACATGGATATCTTCTTTGGAGAAGTGTCTATGTCTTTTGCCCATTTCTTCACTGGATTATTCGTTTTTTGCATGTTGAGTTTGATAAATTGTTTACAGATTTTGGATACTAACCCTTTATCTGATATGTCATTTGCAAATATCTTCTCCCATTATGTTGGTTGCCTTTTAGTTTTGCTGATTGTTTCCTTCGCTGTGCAGAAGCTCTTTTGATGAGGCCCCAATAGTTCATTTTTGCTTTTGTTTCCCTTGCCTCCAAAGACCTGCTGAGTTAGAAGTTGCTGCGGCCAAGGTCAAAGAGGTTTTTGATGGCTTCCTGTCTTACATTTAGGACTTTCATCCATTTTGAGTTTATTTTTGTGTATGGTGTAAGAAAGTGGTCCAGGTTCATTTTTCTGCATGTTGCTGTCCAGTTTTCCCAGCACCACTTGCTGAAGAGACTGTCCTTATTCCATTGGATATTCTTATCTGCTTTGTCAACGATTAGTTGGCCATATGTTTGTGGGTCCATTTCTGGGTTCTCTATTCTGTTCCATTGATCAGAATGTCTGTTTTTGTGCCAGTACCATACTCTTGATGATTAAAGCTTTGTAATATAGCTTAAAGTCTGGGATTGTGATGCCTCCAACTTTGGTTTTCTTTTTCAAGATTGCCTTGGCTATTTGGGGTCTTTTCTGGTTCCATACAAATTTTAGGTTTGTTTTTTCTAGCTCTGTGAAGAATGCTGGTGTTATTTTGATAGGGATTGCACTGAATATGTAGATTCCTTTGGTTAGTATTGACATTTTAACAGTATTTGTTCTTCCTATCTAGGAGCATGGAATCTTTTTCCATTTTTTTTGTGTCTTCTTCAATTTCTTTCATAAGCTTTCTATAGTTTTCAATGTATAGATTTTTCACCTCTTTGGTTAGATTTATTCCTAAGTATTTTATGGTTTGGTGCAATTGTAAATGGGGTTGATTCCTTGATTTCTCTTTCTGTTGTTTTGTTATTGGTGTGTAGGAATGCAACCGATTTCTGTGCTTTGATTTTATATCCTGCGACTTTGCTGAATTCATGGATCATTTCTAGCAGTTTTTTGGTGGAATCTTTTGGGTTTTCCATATAGAGTATCAGATAAGCATAAGTTTTTAATTTTGAGTAAGTTCAATTCATCAGTTTTTCTTTCATGTTTTATGCTTATGTGTTCCTTATGAAATTTGTTTTGTAAGCAGCAAAGATATTCATCTATTTTTTTCCCTAGCAGCTTTATTATTTTAGCTTTCATATTTAAGTCCATGATCTATCTCAAATTTGTCTGTATATGGTGTAAGATAAGGATTGAAGTTTTTTTTTCCCTTCTCATACTGGTAATTCAGTTGTTCCAGCACCCATATGTTAAAGAGATTTTTTTTTTTTTTTTTTAAGTTGCTGGGTGCTCGTATCAAACATCATCTGCCATAGAAGGTATGGGTCGCTTTCTGGACTTTATTCTGTTCATGATCTGTCAATCTTTATATGAATACTACACTGCCTTGATTAGTGTTGCTTAAAATAGTAAGTCTTGAAGTCAGGTACCAAGACCCTCTTCTTTTCTTTTTGAAGATTTTTTTTGTTTCTTTGAATCCTAAGACTTTCCAAATGAACGTTTAAATGATTTTGTCAATGTCTAAAAAAAAAAGCCTGGGACTGACATCTAAATGATAATGAGTCTTCCAATTCATGAACATGGCATATCTCTCTATTTATTTAGATCCTCTTTGATTTCTCCCAGCAATATTTTACAGTTTTCATTGTTGAAGTCTTATAATCTCTTAAGTGTATCTCTCAGTATTTTATGCTTTTTTGATATAGATAGTACTTTTTGGTTAGTTTCATTTTCTAACTGTTCATTGGTAGTATGTAGAAATATAATTATATTTTTAGATTGACTTTGTATCCTGTGACAAAGCTAAAGGATTATTAGTTCTACAAGTTTCCTTGAGGATTCCACTGGACTTCTCATGTACACAAACATGTCATCTGCAAATTCAGCTTATTCTTTCAAATTGTCTTTTTTGTTGTTGTTGTTTTTAATTGCCTTATTACACTGGCCAGGACATAAAATTTAGGTCAGGAAAATAGAAATTCTTACCTTCTTCCTAACTTGAGGGGAAGGGGAGTGGGAGGTAGAGGTATATATAGTCTTTCACTATTCAGTATGCTGTTAGATATAAATCATTCATGTATACCTTTTATCAAAGTGAGGAAGCTGCTTTCTATGCTTAGTTTGTTGTGAGGTTTTATCATGAACATTTCATTTTTGCTGAATAACTATTCTACATCTATGGAAACAATCACATTGTTTTTCTCCTTCATTCTGTTAATGTGTCAAACGAAACTAATTTTCAAATGTTAAGCCAAACATTACATGTGCGGTTTTATTATTCACTTCATAAAATGAGCTGTAAAGTGTTCCCTCCTTCTGTTTCCTAAAACAGTTTGTATAAGGTTAGTATTGTATTTTTCCCTGTGCATTTGAAAGAATTCACCAATGAAACCATGACCTTCAAGCTTTCTTTGTGGGGTTTTTTTTTCTCTCTTACAAACAACTTTTACATCCCCCTCTTTTTTTATATTTTATTTTACTTTAATTCCAGTATAGTTAACACATAGCGTTTTGTTAGTTTTGGCATACAATATAGTGATTCAACACTTCCATAGGACACCCAGCGCTCATCACTCTTTGTGGGTTTTTGAGATGAACTTATTTTCATTAGTAGATACAGGGTTATTCAGACTTTGTTTCATCTTGTCCCTTTTGTAAGTATTTCTCCAAATTTATCTCACCTAAGTTGTCAAATGTACTGAACTGAGTTATTCACAATATTTCTTTATTATGTTTTTCATGTATACATAGTTTACAATGATAACGTCCCTTCCATTCCAAATACTGGTAAATTGTGTTCTTTCCCTTTCTTCCCTCTCCCATTTTATCTTAATCAGCTTAGCTAGGAGTTACTAATTTTATGGATCTTTTCAAATAACCAAATTCTGGCTTTGTTATTTTTTCTATTATTTTTGTAATATTACATCAATTTTTGCTCTTTTTAGTATTATTTCCCCCTACTACTTACTTTGTGCTTGTTTTTCTAGCTTCCTAGGGCAGAAACTCAGGCTGTACACTACAGATCTTTTTGAATACAAGCATCTAAAGCTATACTTTTTTTTTTCTAGGCAGTTTTAGCTGTACCAACACATTTTGTTATATCATATTTCATTATAATTAGTTAGAAATAGTTTCTAAATTCCCTTATGATTTTTCAAACCACAGATTATTTAGACATAGGTTGTTTAATTTCAAAATATTTGATGTTTCTCTAAGTATCTTACTAACATAATTTAATTACTTCTGGTCAGATAATATACTGCATTACTTTCAAAAATTTCCAATCTATAGTTTTATAGATCAGCACATGGTTCAATCCTGTTAAATATAACATGTACCCTAGAAAGGCATTTAGATTCTTCAATTGTTGGGAACAGAGTTTTATAAATATCAATGAGGTCAAGGTAGTTGATACCAAGTGAACTAAGTTTTTGTGTATTTTGTCAGTTACTGAGAAATATAGGTATTCAAACCATTAACTCTAATTTTGAATTTGTTTATTTCTCTTTAATTCTATCAAATTTTGTTTCACTTATTTTAAAGCTCTGTAATTAGGTATATACCTTTATCATTGTTATATCTTCCTGATGCATTGACTTTTATAATTTTATCATTATCAAATAGCTGTATATAATGACACTGGTGATAATGAAAAAAGAGGATGGTTAAGAAGCAAATGGTAAGGGTAAATTTCCAAATAACTAAATGCTGTGTTTTTAAAGCTGTCATTTTCTCAGGCATGTGATACCTGAACACTGATGAAACTTAAATCTTCTTGGATAAAACCAGGACCCTGCCTCTTTTAGGTTTGAACATTTGAAGAAAAACTTATACAAACTACTTGGATACATGTTTGTTCACATTAGTGAAAAACTGTTGTGATGATAAAAGGATTTTTCATATCATGGTGAAGAATTATCCTTATTGTTAGAAAAGATGTTGGCTTCTATGTTCTGTGTTGAATCAATTAAAAAAATTCGATTGCAGAATGATCTATCATTGTTTCCAGTAAAACGGCTACACCAGTTTCTTTTTAATGGCTCATCAGTTATGGGACTGCCATGAAGGTAATATGAGGAGACTCATTTAGCAACATATTATTACATCATCTTAACATGAAGCAAGGCCCATCAGGCATTATTAAATTAGACTGAATTTTGCAGAATGTCAGCAGCATTTTATGTACATTAATAGCAGAGTTAAATGTTTCCTTGGGGAATATGCTGAAGAAAAATGGTTTCAAAGTGGTGTTTGGATATAATTTTGCAGTCACTGTTTACATTTCCTTCTATTATCATTGCATGGTTAAGATTTTTATGTTACTTGTGAATAGGCAAGACAAAATGACAGCCAATTTTTTACTGTATTTTTGTCTTCTTTGACCCATGATAACAAATACTGTTTGGGATATAGGTTTTTCTTTGAATAGTAGTGACAGATATTTTTTAACTCTTGAATATCCTAAGTTTAATATTTAGGCCTCAGATCAGCTGGTGCCATCCATTATAATTTTGTCTAGCAACTGCAACATAGGCAGAGCTAAGTAACAGTAATAAATAGCAAAGTATTTTTCCTTTCACAGCAAGGAATTCTTTCACTTGTTTTAAAAGTCCTCCTGTCTTCACTGATGTTTCTGCTGCAGTAAAATCTCTCCTCTCTGCTGAATTTTGGGCTTCCTCTTTGTGGTTCATACATTGCTTCTGTGCATTCTTTACCAACAAATCTTCCCCTCACTTGAATATCTTTAAATTTCTTGTACATAGCAATATTGCTATTTTACATTTCATACATTCCAGTAAACTTGTTTCTCTTTTCCATAGGCCTGCCTGATCTCTCCAAAATGCTATAAAAAATTGTTAAGCAGTAATCTTATGGCTTCTTCCTTTTTTTATACTCTCTATATGTTTATATTTGGCATGTAGAGAACTTGGTTTCTCAAAGTATAATCCCCAGTCCATGTGAATTAGCACTTGCTTAAAATATTAATTCCCAGAGCCTTCCTTGGTCAAACAAATTAAGTGAAAGAATAGTAAGGGCACAGACTAGGAATCTGACACTGTAACAGCATCAACCGTGTGTTTAGAAGGTTTACCACTTGCTAGATGCACAGTTTTGAGCAAATTACTTAAAACCTCTGGAGAACATCCATTTTTCAGTCTGAAAAACAGGTGCTGTTAAAAGGATTAAACATGATAATGTTTAAAGTTTTTTTTTTTCATTTTAATTTTGTTTAGAAGAGCGGGGTAGAGGGGCAGAGGGAGAGAGAGAATTCTAAGCAAGCTCCATGCTTAGCACAGAGCCCAACGTGGGGCTTGATCTCATGACCCTGGGATCACGACCTGGGCCAACACCAAGAATCAGATGCTCAACTGACTGAGCCACCCAGGTGACCCAAATATGATCATGTTTAATTCAATTCCTGGCTCAGCTAGTTCTCAGTAAATGGTAGCAACTGTTATTACAGTGTTATGCATCCAGGTTTAAAGTAAATGTTTTCTGATATGAGAATTAAATCTGGTGTTGTATACATGAAGCTAATATAACACTGTATGTTAACTATAATGGAATTAAAATAAAAATAGAAACTGTGAAAAAAAGGAATTAAATCTGGTATAAACATATTCATCTTTGGAAAAACTGTTAAGATTCATCTTTGCAAAATTGGAGAATTATATAAATAGAGCTTACCACTAATCCTAACTAAATACCACTACCTTTGCAAAGGGAGTATAAAAAATGTAAGTGGAAACTCATTTAGTGTAAGCATTAACTGATTTATTAGATACAGCTGTAATTTCAAAGAGCTTAGAATCATTTTTTTACCTTAGGTTTAGCAATAGTGCTAACATTAGACCCGTGGCTCTCAAACCTTTTGGTCTCTTAAAAATATTAAGGATTCAAAATAGCTTTTGTAAAGTTTATCTCAGGAATGCAAGGATGATTTAACATACCAAAGAAAATCAATGCAAGTCACCATAGTACAGTAAAGTCTTCTAGCTGGCTTAGCCACTACTGGGCACTGTTTCAACTCATTCTGTGCTCTAGCATTTATCCATGTGCACTCTTACATGCATGCTCCCTCCTCACACATACACTTTCCAATCTATATACAGAGATTAGTGAGGATAAAGGAGGAAAGAATCACTGGGGTTATGAGTTATCCAGCTTGCAATAGGGTTGTGCTAAGGATCTTCTCTCACTTCCCAAAGCCAAGTGAGAACTCCAAGAGATTTAATAAGGCACATTTCAAGGAACAGCAATAATGACCTTTTCCTTAAAAAAAATTTGTTTTTTACATTTATTTATTTTTGAGAGACAGAGCACAAGTTGGGGAGGGATGGTGAGAGGAGACACAGAATCCGAAGCAGGGTCCTGGCTCCGAGCTGTCAGCACAGAGCCCGATGCGGGGCTCAAACTCACGGACTGTGAGATCATGACCTGAGCCAAAGTCAGACGCCCAAGAGACTGAGCCACCCAGGCGCCCCAATAATGATCTTTTCTGATGGGATAGTGAATATAATGACTTGAATAAATAATACAAAAATTAAAAAAAACACCAAAATAGGTTTTATAGGTTATATGAATAGAAAAATTGTTAAATGTGCATTTATTTTATTAAATGCTTTCACAAGTACATGGAATTTAACCTTCAGAGACCTACAAAGTAGGTGGAAGCAAAATGCTAATTCTGTTTCTCAAGTGAGGAAATCAACACAGAGATAGGATTTAAGGTTAAAAGACTTGTCTTAGGACTATAGGTCAATAACTTCTAACGATGGGATTTCAACCTAGGTCTTCTGAATCTGAATGGCACAATTATGTAGTATGTATTAAATGGGAAAGTATTGTTAGAATGAGAGTTAAAACTGGCTCATATGCCCATGTCTGAAATTAGGGTGGAACTCATGAAAGGCATGTGAACAGCAGAAAACAAATTTCCTACATTCTGCCTTTCCTTTCTTTTGTTTTAGGTTGATCCTGATGGTAATCTACAGGTGAATTAAGTATTCAGGATTCTCTCTAAAGATTGGGGGGGGGGGGGCAGGGAAGCAGAGAAGATGGCCATTAGTAAAAATGCAATATGCTAAAGGAATGTGAAGAGTTGAAACAACATTTCCAAGTCAAAGATACTTTTGGAAGCTTAAAGAATTGGTTGGAGTATAGGACTGAAATGAAAATACTCAGAACAATAAGTTTAACATTACAGGATAGAAAAGCTACACAGAGCAAACGTAGGTTCTTCACATAATTATGTCAGCAACTCTGTTCTTTTTATGAGGACATATGCAAATTCATTTTCAGAAGTGATAAGCATTTTGTAAAAGGGTAGGAGGATAACTTGCTTTGCTTCCACTTAAAATGGAGGTGAGTGTGAAAATCTCTGATGACAGAGACAGTCTAGTGAACTGGAGAACAGAAACCATTTTAAGTGGAGGGAGAAGAAAATATGTTTAGTTACTAAAATCTTAGCACATTTAGTCACAAATTAAAGGTATAATAGTGAAATAAATCAGATAAATTTCTACCTCCTCTATTAAAGTTCTTATTTGTGTGTTAAAAATGATCTCACTTTTGTATTTATTAAACTTACTTGACAGCCTGGTAATCCGGTGTCTCTGCTGTACAGGGAAAATGAGCCTCTCTCTGACGTTTTTCCTATAAAACAAAAAATATAACTGTATACAAAAATCCTCACTTAATGACAATCAATTCAACTTCTAGACCGTTCATAGTAACTATACTGTGATTTGGAAGTACAGAGAACAAATCAGAAACAATAAGACAAAATCCAATAAATAAAATTTAAAAAGCTTACTATCATTCCAGTTTAAAAAATTCTGATTTTTGTAAAATAGCATGTATTTTATTGAATACTTTCTGCTGTGAAACAATGAAAAAATATTCAAAAAAATGGAAAAGAATAGATATCTATATAGCCAACAGTATGATCCATGTACTTGGTAGAGAGAATAACGTTTTCCCGTATTTGCTTCAAAGTGAACATTTCTCCTCCTCTTCTCTCTTTCTCAGAAATTGAAACAGTGTAGACACAGTTCAAATTCTTAACTCAGACCCCAAGGTAACCATCATCAAAAGGTTAGTGTATATGATCCCCCCCCCCCCCCCCCCGCATATTTTGAAACTGTTAACATATTTTTATGTACTCAAACAATATATGTTACTGTCTATATTTAAAACATTTATTTTGTGTGTATCTTTAATACATTTAAAGATGGGATTATATAGTATCTATTCCTTTTGAAATCTGCATTTCCATGCAATAGTATGCTCTTATGATACATGCGGAAAATAGACACCTGGTATATTCATTTTTACTGCTATAAAATGTCCTATTATGCAAACATAACCACAGTTAATCTATTCCCCTACTGAGAAAGAGATTTAGCTTTTTTGCTATCAGGATGGTAAAACAAATAGCCTTGCACATGTGCATATGTACACATAAGACTTTCTCTAGGATAGACACGGAGAAGTGGAGCTGCTGGATTAAAGAATGCACACTTTCAACTTTACAGGTGTTGCCTTACTATTATCTGATGTCATCATGCGAATTTATACCCTTTACAGAAATGTGTACAAATTCTTTCTGAGACTCTATAGTTCAAAAGTTGGATGGTTAAGTGTTAGAAGTGGTATGCACTGGTTGTAGAGGAAGAGTAGGCAGTACTGATACTGAAAGAAGTTCTTATTTGCTTTTCAATACACCAGAGTTTATGTTCAATACAGTAAATTTACAAATATTACAGATTTTAACTAAAGAGTCTCTCACAGACATGTTGCTTAAACAGATTTCTGTAAGGGGGCATCTGGGTGGCTCAGTCAGTTAAGCATTTGACTTTGGCTCAGGACATGATCTCGTGGTTTGTGGGTTCAAGCCCTGCACTGGGGTCTGCAGTGGCAGTGAGGAGCCTGCCTGGGATTCTCTCTCTCTCACACTCACTCTCTCACTTGCTCTCTGCCCCTCCCCCACTCGTGTGCTGTCTCTCTCAAAAATAAACTTAAAAAAAATAAGAATAAAAATCTTAAAAAAAAAGATTTCTGTAAGGATCACACTTTGATGTTAGTATCAAAGATGGAGACACAAATAAACAATGACAATGGCAGAGCTAATTGTTTTTCTCCATTCCAAAGTAAAAACAGTAACAATATAACTAAATCTGACCAGTTTTCCAAAATTTTTTAAATTACTAAGGCTAGGGGTGCCTGGGTGCTCAGTCGGTTAAGCATCTGATTTTGGCTCAGGTCATGATCTCACGGTTCGTGAGTTTGAGCACCACATCAGGCTCTCTGCTATCAGCGGGCAGAGCCTGCTTGGGATCTTCTCTCTCTCTCTCTCCCTCTCTCTCTCTCTGCCCCTCCCCCGCTTGCACCCTCTCTCTCAAAAACAAATGAAATTACTGAGGCTATATGAACTTCCTCATAATTGTATACTACGGAGTTATTAGCTTGTCATTATATAAAAATGTATAGTTTATTAACTTAAAAACTCCACACATAGATGGGATGCTCAAAATTATGTACTGATATGGTGCACATAATTTAAAAAAACTTTAAGATATATGTACTAATATCTGATTAATTTCATTGCCATATACATGCCACACTGGCCAAATGATGTAAAATCATACAACTCTAAATTTAGTATGTACTGACCTGTTAGATATAGAAAATAATCCTTGTAATAACAAAGCTAGCTATTAGAAAATACAGTAATAACTCAGAGTATAATTTCAGAGCCCATTAGACATTATAGCACATGTCTTAAAAAGCACTTACTGGCTATTAGTGATGAAGCACATATTTCAGGTGAAGTAATGCTAACACATAAAAATGCAGATTTATGAGAAAAGGTTAATTAATGTAGTCTATTTGTCTCATAGTCTCACCATAAAGCAATATGTTCTACATAAAGTGCTTTAATTTGCAAAATATACATATGGAATAAAATGGAAAAAAAACTGTTAACTCTCTGAGGATCTATCCTTCACAAGCAAGACCGCTTGTAGGAGTCCAGATGATACACAGGGGTTTTGGACTCTACTCTTCTACTCTTGGAATCTGACCTTACAAAACCACAAAAAGATTGTACTTTTGCAACTGTGACACACACACCATTCCTGTGTCTCATCAAAATGGATCAGAAACCCTGCTGGACCAAGAACATGGCAGAGACTGAAGGGAAATGCCTACTCAGAATGACTGGCAGAGAGATTACTGAGGTAAAATAAAGAACAGCACACATTTCTGGTTTGGAGGTATTACTTTATTAATCAAATAAACACGTTTATGAGATAATAAAAATCACTCTCAGTACATACCATTTTTTAAAAAGTTTATTTATTTATTTTGAAAAAGAGAGAGCATGGGTAGGGGAGGGGCAGAAAGAGAGAGAATCGCAAGCAGGCTCCACACTGTCAGCAAGAAGCCCAATGCAGGGCTTGAATCCATAAAGTGTGAGATCATGACCTGAGCTGAAACCAACTGAGCCACCCAGGCACCCCAAGAAAATACTGCTTTTGAAAACAAATCATGTACCATATACTTGGCAGAACAGAAATGGGAGACTATATTAACATTTTAATTATTATTTTTTAATGTTTATTTTTGAGAGTGCAAGTGGGGGAGGGGCAGAGAGAGGGGGACAGAGGATCTGGAGTAGGCTCTGCACTGACTGGTAGGCTGACAGCAGCAAGCCCAATGTGAACTCATGAATGGCAAGAGATCATGACCTGAGCCAAAGCTCAAAGGACTGAGCCACCCAGGTGACCTGACTTATTAACATTTTAAACAAATACCACAGAGTTAAAAAAACAAAACAATGCTTGTCTTTTACCACAATATACCACCAAGTAATTATTGGCTGAAATACTCAATAGGCCCTTCCTACCTTACAAATTCCTCTTCCTGAAATACTATTTAAACAACTAAGAAAGACTTAAAGCTCAAGAACAAGTTAAGGCCTATTATATTTTTACTTTCAAAGGTACTAGATTCCCCCCCAACTGTTGGGAAGAAAAGGAAACAAAGTAAGAGATCAATATTAGCTCTGCTTTTAATAAAGTACAGTTTTCAAGTATAATTTTAATTATCTGTGTGGAGGCTACCTGTTATATTATTTAAGAATATGTAAGCTTTTAAACCTACTTTTCTGTGCCTATTAAAATTCCTAAACTTCTTCCTTTCACAAGGATATTCAAATCAGAGAGAATGAAAACTAATTTAACATAAGCTAAAACCATTACAGAGAAGTTTCTTCTGAGATGGAAAGCTGATAGCTTGTTTTTAAAATGATACTTAACCTATTCAAATGAGATTTTGAAATGTAAATACATTTTTATTTCACCTTTCATTTATTAGGAACTAATTATTTCTGAGGGACTTAGAAATTTGGTTGCACTTGAAATAGAATAATGCATACTCTCAGTCTGAGATTTAGAAGACATTTATCTTTAATTCTTTCAAAATTACTTTTTTTAAGAACTATTTTCATGAATTAAAATTAATCTCTATTTTATCTCAGGTGTCTGACAAATAACAACTTTTGGCTACCGTTTTACAGTTTTCTGCTAAATAATATATATGAAAGCTGTATGTAGATAATTTTAATATATGTCAACTAAACACAGCTGAAGAACTGTTAGTAACTGGCATGTATCTAATTTCCCTTGAATGGTGAAGGATCCATACCATCAGATCAGCTAAAAAAAAACCCCGAGATGTTAGCCTAGAGAGGAGAGAATCTGAAAGAAGCGCAGTCTCTGTACTTTTTATATTTGCAGAACTATCATGCTAAGATGGAATCAAAATTACACTATCTGGTCCTAGTGAAGAGACTTAGGAAGAGGATAAAAGTAAAGACATGCGTTCCTTTACCTTGTTATAAGGAAGAAGTCTCAGAAAACAGAATTTCCAATAGTAAAATTACTAGTGTGCAGAAAATTATAGAATATTCCTGGTGTTCTTACTAGTAAAGAGATTTGGGGAATAATTAGCTCTTTTATTGTGGGTTTATTTATTAATGCTGTGGAAGACTTAAGAGACACTTTTGGCAACCAAGTTACTACTAGTAAATCACAGTGAGTTCATGTTTACTGAACATTTGGGTATTTTATAATGAAATGGTCATTCAAATATTTTGTTTACTTTTTCCTACTGGATTGTCATTTACTTGCTGATCTGTAGGAGTTTCTCAAGTATTTTTGATACAAGACGTTTTATTGTCTCTATGTAAATATTTTCATCCTCTTAATGGTGTCTGTGGATAAACAAATTCATTTTAATGTAGATTAATTTGTCCATTTTTTTTATATGTACTGTTTAAAAAATCTCTGCCTATTCCAAGGTCACAAATCTGTTTTTATTTTTCTGTGCTTTCTTCTAAAAGCTTTACTGCTTATCTTTCACATTTAAACCTGAATTTGGTTTTTGTGTATGTTGGTGGTGGTGGAGGGATGTCAAGATACATGTTTTCTCCACAGAGATATCCAAGTGACTTCAGAACTGTTTACTGAAAAGATGATCTACATCTTGAAAGTATCATCATGGCTGCTTATGAAGAACAAGCTGTAGGGGAACAAGTGGAAGCAGGGAGACAAATTAGGAAAGTACTGAAATAATCCAGATGAAAGCTAATGATGGCTTTAGTTCTTCCAACTCACTGAGGCAGGTACTATTAAGTCCCTATTTTACTAATGAGGAGAAATAATTTGCCCAAGGTCACAGAATTACTAAGTAGTCAAAAGAACCTAAATACAGGGCTGACCCCAAATTCTTAACAGAATACTATACTGCACTGTTCTTCGGTGGAGGTTCAGGACACAATTCCCAGATTCAGCTCATGTATGTACGCAATTGGTGGGGCCCAAATATAGTACAGAAATTTTTCTCTATTTAGCCCTCTAAGCAGCCTCTACCAATGAAATGGTTTGGCACTATCTATTCCTGCTGAAAAGAGGGATGGATGACAAATCATCCCCAAAATGATTGGCAGCAAAACCCAACTACTCCAAGGATTGGTTTTGGGTACAGAACGTGGTCACTTACGCTGCCTTCACTCACAAGTAACTGCTGTTCTTTTTAGTTCTCACAAAGGGCATAAGTTAATGTTTTCCTTAACTTGAAATACCTGTTAGAAAAATACTTATTCTGATCTCATTTCATTTTTCTGGGTCTCAGTTTCCTAGTCTGTAAAATGAACAAGTTGGACAAGATCAGAAGGTGTGTAACAACATCCCGGGAGGCTGGGGCCAACGCAGAGATTTATTTTTGTGTATATATTTAAAACAATTAAAAAATTTAATTGCAGTGGTAGCCATGAAAAAGCACCTTGCAAAGCTCCTACTTCCGGGAATATAACTGAGAGATCCAGCTGCTATGCTCTGAAATGATAACTTCTGCAGTGAGGCCCACTTGCTTCCATCAACATGCTTTGACAGAGTATGTAGGGGGGAAAAGCACACTTCTTCCTGGGGGACATACATTTCTATGTTGACCAACTTTGGCTCAAGAACTCCCTGGCTGCTGTACTGAACCCTCCTTAGGGTGCACAGCAGTCAAGGACTCTTCCACTCTCTTTCACTCTCAGAGTCTTCAGATTACTGCAGGCAAGGTGACAGGAACCAGCATTTGCGGACTAGTTATTATGTGCAAGGCAGTGTGAAACATGCTTTACTTACATTGCTGGTACCACTGCTAGTTGTATTCTTCTTCCTACTAGAAATACTCCTAATGCCGAAGAGTGATTGAAGGACTCTGGTAACAGGTATGAGATATGACAGTAAAACTGCAAGATCTCCTACAGATCTCAATCTACTGGCTGTAGAAGCCTTCCCTGTAATACACTCCTGGCCTATATGCTCTATTCCTACCAATTCAAAATAACATTTTTATAAAGAAATGGCCAGGGACAAAGATATTATGGAAGGTAGAGCTAGCTCAGCATTTATTTCTGAAGCAGTCTAGTGAATACCTGAAGTTCAGTAATTTTAATGAGTAGATACTATTTAAGAAATATTGACTTCATGAGTTAATGGCACAAATCAGAACAGTTTCCCTATTTGTCTGAAAGCCGGTATTATTTCAATGTTCATTTTTGTAAGGCATACTGAATTGCACTCATAAATACAAATTCACCCCACCAGCTATATTTTAAGTGGGCAGAATTAGACTGATTTTTCTTAAAAGATAAAGGCTTAACCTAGAAAAAGAATCCTTGGATGTTTCAAACTGAAATATTTTATTACATACAAATCATGAGAACTTTTCCAGATTTAGTTTTCAGAGGAACAATGTGAAATCCCTACTTAGGCCAATCTAAATATTTGGGCATAAATCTAAATATGATCACAGTTTTATGAGCAGACTGTCTTCCTCCCCGCTTAGGTATCTTTGAAAAATCATTATTTACCTAACCTCTTTGCTGATGGAGAAGCTTTTCCTCTTCTTTTGTAGAAGAACACTACCACAAGTTTCATACAATTTCCATCACACCAACCACTCAGAGAAACATAAAAACACACTATCCTATAAGGTGGGGAAATCTGTAATGCCATTTGGTATACAGCAGAGCAGAGACTTAGGATTCTGGTTACTGGATTCATCTCTTGGCTCTTGCTTCTCTCGTACTGAGTGAACTAAGCAAGTTACACGTCATTTGATATCAACGTCCCCACTCACTCTTTTAGGAAAATCAGCTCAGTAACATGTACCTCACACAGGCCTGCACAGTTTAATTAATGCTTATAAAGTATTTGGAAATTCTTGTCTCAAAGAACCGAGGCCAATGTTAATTACTGGTATTACTGACTTCATGTGGGTAGCAGTCAGCTCAAACTTACACACAAAAAATCTAGAAAGGATCTCAAACTAACAGATTATTTTTTTAAAGAAAAGAAAAGAGAGAGACAGAGGCGTTTAACATAAATGCCTATTTTCTTTCACAACCATTTGTTTAAGTATTATTGGCTAACATGTGTGCCAAGTGCGCTGCTGGCTACATTGAAGATACTTAAATATCTAGTGCCAACAAGCACAGCTGCCGGACTCTCTCTGCCCTCTTCTTGTTCACTCCATGCCAAATTACTCACACAGCTATGAATGATGAGGCAGCAGCACAGGAAACTGCCAAGTGTGAGTGAGATTAGTGATAAACCAGAGGATCCCTATAGAGGTCAGTGATTAGCAAGTTCCCAGTTGTAATCACTTTTCTAACCCAGCCTCTATCTCATCACTTATTTAATCTTAACTCTGCACCAACTTCCTGTGACAGGCATCAGAACCGTAAGCAGGTTCCCAATCAAAAATTCCTGAAGAACTGCTAAGGTACCAATAAAGTATCTCATTATCCTTGGTAAGAGCATACAGTCATATTTGCGTAATTTGAATAGGCTTTAGAAATGACTTCTTGAGACTAAAACCGGAGATGAAGTAGACCAGGATGCAAACATTCACCAGTCCAGCTATTTTCCCCCATGTTCTCCACACCTTCCTAAAAATCAGATTCACACAGTAAATATATACAAATAGACAAGGATGAGAAGGTTTACACAAAACAGTATGTTTGCCTTTCAGCCCTGAGAATCCCCAGAGAGAACATTAAAATGCATAACTCTATATAAGGGAGTGTGGTTGATAGGTAGATTGGAAATTAGGAATGAAAAAACAGAGTAGAATAAGATTGTGATCAATTTTAGTAATCTTTCAAAACTTTATGGGTCATTTTATGGTTCACTTTTGCCACATATGGAATACGTAACAAGGTATTCATTATAGGTAGCTCAAAATCTAAACGGCCCTTCTCTGAGACATTTTAGTCAATAATTATATTTTCAAATTGTCCCTGAACACATATTTACATCTGTATTGCATTGTTGCTTTTCCTTAGGTTAAGAATTTAAGTGTTTTCTTACTTAATGTCTCCCTATTTCCCTAACCACATGTTGTTTAGAACTTAGAAACAAATTCATTTCATTTTTATACCAAGCCGAAATATTACAGAACTAGGAATTATCTCTTCATCCTTGGCTGCATTTCATGATAAAACATGGTGAATGCATATTCTTTAAAAATAATCAAAAAACTTTTGTATCTTAATTTTTATCCCATTCTTAAATAAAAAAGGATTTCAAAATATTCATTTGAGGTTTTACAACTTTCTAGGGACTAAACTGAGCCAAATTTCAACACCTTAATTTTAGTCCACTCCCCTTTTCCCAAAATAAAAAAAAGAAAATCAGGTTAAACTCATATCAACAAATAATTTGGCTGGGGAAAGAGAGGGGGGCATATTTTCAAAACGGTCCTGGTAATCATACTTCATTCTGACATACTGTTTCCACCAAATCCTTATATAGATGCTTCTGTCAGAAATTTCTTGTATCATACAATGATAAACAGAATATTAAGCTCATTGTTAATTCCTGTGATTTTTCTCACAACTTTCTGTATTTTGGCTGTTTAATTTAAATCATGACCTTACCACGCAAGGTCAATGTCTGTTTTTTACGGCACTTGGGGACTAGAAGGCAGATGCCACTTGTTTAGGAACATTGGTCTGGAATTCTAGACTTGTTTTGTTTGCATGCCAGGGACAGATTCTACTCTAAGGCTCTATCTATGGCATACAGCCACATGCAGACACAGACAGTATAAGAAAACTGTGCTCTAAAACAGTGGATAATAAATGATTGTTAATTGGCTAGTTTCCCTTGACAGCAAGAACTGGAATAGAAAGAAAGGAACTAATCAATGGAACTGCTACCATTCACCAACTATGTAGTCAGAAACAGAGTAGTAAAATGAAACAAGCATGGAAATGAAGAGTCAGAAGGGTCTATTCCTGTCTCTGCTATGAAGTAGCTGTCTGAAACAGGTAAGTTGTTAAACTCGCCAGGCCTCAGTTTCTTCACCTGGAGAATGGGGTGGAGTAGAGCAAATTTGATTTGGGATATCTTTTTCTGTTTTAATATCCCATCAAACTGGCATGCCCATCTATTTTGCTATTAATCAAGCACTCTGCTTCTGAAAGAATGTAGATCTGTGAACCACCAGTAGTAGGAGGAAGAAGATAAACTGCTAAAAAATACAGAGATTTTTGCAGGAAGGGTAAATTCAACAACACAAACAACAGGTGTTGGTGAGGATGTGGAGAAAGGGAAACCCTCTTGCACTGTTGGTGGGAATGAAAACTGGACAGCCACTGTGGAAAACAGTATGGAGGTTCCTCAAAAAGTTAAAAATAGAACTACCCTTCAATCCAGCAATCGCATTACTCGGTATTTACCCAGAGAATACAAAAATACTAATTCAAAAGGATACATGCACCCCAATGTTTATAGCAGCATTATCTACAATAGTAAAATATGGAAACAACCCAAGTGTCCATTGGTTGACGAATGGATAAAGAAGAAGTGGTGTATATATACAATGGAATCCTACTCAGCCATTAAAAAAGCATAAAATCTTGTCATTTGTAATGGCAAGCAAGGAGCTAGAGAGTATTATGCTGAGCGAAGTAAGTCAGTCAGAGAACGACAAATACCATATGATTTCACGCAAATGTGGAATTTAGGATAGAAAACAAAGGAGCAAAGGCGGGGAGAGAAGAGAGGCAAACCAAGGAACAGACTCTCAACTATAGAGAACAAACTGATAGATGGTTACCAGAAAGGGGGGTGGGTAGGAAATGGGTTAAACAGGTGATAGGGATAAAGGAGTGCACTTGTGATGAGCACCAGGTGATGTATGCAAGTTTTAATCACTATACTGTACACCTGAAACTAGTAATATTACACTGTATGTTAATTGGAATAAAAAAAAACTTAAAGAAATGTGAACTGGAATTTAAAAACAAACTTTAAAAAGGGACTTCTGGAATAATGTACAGTTTAAAAAATGATGTGTATAAGCAGTTTATCATACATTTGTTTAATACATTGAGGTATTTTACTGGAGGAGCCAAGATGGCAGAAGACCATGGAAGTTTTTTTGTGTCTTGCGTCCATGAAATACAGCCAGATCAACACTAAACCATCCTGCACACCTAGAGATATTTTACTGTGAATACGGTATGTTGAATATGACAAACTGAAGTCAGTATACTTAGGGTTACCAAGACTTTATTTTATTTAGATTAAGAAAAGCTCTGAATGTTAATAAAATTTCTCATTGGAGCTCAACACCCTCCACCTATCTAATGCAGAAAGGTAAGTACTTTGCACACCACAGAAAATACACAGATACAGAGCAAATGAAAGAAGATGATTCTATTTTGTTGTAACAGATGAGAAAATGGCCAAAAGGGAGTCTTAAATTCCCTCTGTGGTCTGCTAAGATTTACATATGATTCTTGCTACATAATAGGTACTGATGAGACATTTAGTTTTCCTTTCTTCTTTTTTGAAAATGTTTATTTATTTTGAGAGAGAGACAGAGAGAATATCCCAAGCAGGAGATTTGATGTGGGGCTTTATCTCATGAATCGTGAGATCACAACCTTAGCTGGAATCAAGAGCTGGATGCTTAATCGACGGAGCCACCCAGGTGCCCCAACACACTCAGTTTTCATTGAGTGGCTTCCAGTATTGCATGCAATTTACTGCCATCCTACCTTTGCAATTTGAAAACAGGTAAAGGCTGACCTCAAGTGCTCAATGAGTTATAATCCAAATTAATTTGTGAGTCAGGCATAAATCAAAATAAATATTTTACATATCAACTCATTATAAATGGCTACACAAATCAATTTTAAGTCACAGAAGAGCTGTATATAATATTTGTGGAAGGGAGGAATGAAGGAAGAAAGACTGACGAAAAGAAAAAAAAACTGTAATAATTTAGGGAGGAGGTATGGGGAAGTGATTATGAACAGAGACTCTGGATGTAGACTAAGTAGGTTTAAATTCCCATTCTGGAGTAATATTGGCTTTCAGACAAATAGTATTTTATTTTGTATTTTAATGAAGTCATTGAAATAGATTATTCTCTAACCTCACTGTACTTTAGTTGCCTCAAGTGTGAAATGGGATAGTAACAGTTTCACTTCACTGGTTTTTTGTGAGGATAAAAATGTACTGACAAAGTGCTTAGAAAAAATGGAAAACACAAGATAAGGCCTAATTAGATATTAGTTATTACTCAAATCAAAACCATACTGAGATACCACCTCATGCCGGTCAGAGTGGCTAAAGTGAACAAATCAGGAGACTACAGATGCTGGAGAGGATGTGGAGAAATGGGAACACTCTTGCACTGTTGGTGGGAATGCAAACTGGTGCAGCCGCTCTGGAAAACAGTGTGGAGGTTTCTCAAAAAATTAAAAATAGATCTACTCTATGACCCAACAATAGCACTGCTAGGAATTTACCCAAGGAATACAGTAGTGTTGATGCACAGGGGCACTTGTACCCCAATGTATATAGCAGCACTTTCAACAATAGCCAAACTATGTAAAGAGCCTAAATGTCCACCAAATGATGAATGGATAAAGAAATTGTGGTTTATATATACAAAGGAATACTACTTGGCAATGAGAAAGAATGAAATCTGGCCATTTGTAGCAACGTGGATGGAACTGGAGGATATTATGCTAAGTGAAATAAGTCAGGCAGAGAAAGACAGTTACCATATGTTTTCACTCATGTGGATCCTGAGAAACTTAACAGAAGACCAGGGGGAGGGGAAAGGCGGGAAAAGAAGTTACAGAGAGGGAGGGAGGCAAACCATAAGAGACTTAAATACTGAGAACTGAGGGTTGATGGGGGGGTGGGTGATGGGCATTGAGAAGGGCACCTGTTGGGATGAGCACTAGGTGTTGTATGGAAACCAATGTGACAATAAATTATATTTAATAAAAAAAAGATACTATTTTTTTAATGAAATACATTGACTAAAAAAATCTATGTATGTGTATCTTGAATATCAATGGTTGATGAAAAAGGCTTAAACAGAGAAAAAAAAGAAAGGCAGATTCCAAGGAAATAATTTAAAGGAAGTTTTGGACACTTCAAAAGGTTTGAGAATTCTTTATGCTTTTCCTTCCATTAAATTTCATTAAAGGGGGGCGCCTGGGTGGCGCAGTCGGTTAAGCGTCCGACTTCAGCCAGGTCACGATCTCGCGGTCCGTGAGTTCGAGCCCCGCGTCAGGCTCTGGGCTGATGGCTCGGAGCCTGGAGCCTGTTTCCGATTCTGTCTCCCTCTCTCTCTGCCCCTCCCCCGTTCATGCTCTGTCTCTCTCTGTCCCAAAAAAATGAATAAAAAACGTTGAAAAGAAAAATTTAAAAAAAAATAAATTTCATTAAAGGTTGATGGCCCCACTCTTCCTTTAGCATTCATGAGTGGGTCTATCTCTACCACTATTTGTATACTTAGCCACAATTAAGTTTCTTTTTTAAAAAGAAATTTTTTTTTTACATTTATTTATTTTTGAGAGACAGAGAGAGACAGCGTGAGCAGGGGAGGAGCAGAGACAGAGGGAGACACAGAATCAGAAACAGGTTCCAGACTCTGAGCTGTCAGGATAGCGCCTGATGTGGGGCTCGAACCCATGAACCGTGAGATCGTGACCTGAGCCGTAACAGACTGAGCCACCCAGGCGCCCCAACAATTAAGTTTCTGTTCACATTTGAATAAAAAGATTTACCAAAGAAAGCGTGCATGATATGGAAAAGGTTATAAGGGATCCGAAGAGATTTGAAGGTATAAAACATAATCTAAAATGAATTTTAACAGAGTTATAGATTCTTTTTTTTTTTTTTAATTTTTTTTTCAACGTTTTTAATTTATTTTTGGGACAGAGAGAGACAGAGCATGAACGGGGGAGGGGCAGAGAGAGAGAGGGAGACACAGAATCGGAAACAGGCTCCAGGCTCCGAGCCATCAGCCCAGAGCCTGACGCGGGGCTCGAACTCACGGACTGCGAGATCGTGACCTGGCTGAAGTCGGACGCTTAACCGACTGTGCCACCCAGGCGCCCCCAGAGTTATAGATTCTTTAACAAAGTGGGGACAGAATAGATAGGCTCAGTGTAATCCTTAATCTGCTTATTCTCTTTTTCCCAGAGGCTGGGGAAAGTGGGACTACTTTGGGTCGATGGTTCTAAGCTACTGGATTCAATATAGCTTGGTTGTTGTCTGAAGCTCATGGGGGAAGTAGGAGCAGACCACCCTGATTAGATAGAAAGGTGTTACAGAGCATTAGTGTGTAAAGAGATGTTGTGATGTTCACTATTTAAATGTTTTCATCTAAGGAAGAACCTGTAAGTACAAAAACCACTGGAAAATATAGAAAATAAAAAGTAAAAAGCTTGTTTTCAATCTCTTGTTACTCTGTGTGCTTCGACTATATACATTTAATACAATTATTGATATCATAGGATTTAAATCTACCATTTTGTTAGCTGTTTTCTATTTGTCTCATGTGTTATTTCTTTTTCAGCCTGCTTTTGAATTGAGTATTCCAGTTAGTCTTTCCTACTGGCTTTTATTTATATTAGTAGAGTTTGCCCTCAATTTACAAAATCTATCTTTAATTAATATGATCTACCTTTAAGTAATTATATAAGAGTGTAAGAGTCTTTCAATAGTATACTTCCGCTATCCTCCCCTCCATCCTTTGGGTTAATGTTGTCACACAGTTTACTTTTACATGTTTATATACCCCACATACAGTATTACTATTTTTGCTTAGAAATTTTATTTTTTTATAGTGTGATTAAAAATAAGAAAACATGGGCCTCCTGGATGGCACCGTTGGTTGAGCATCTAACTCTTGATTTTGAGCATTTAACCCAAGGTCATGGGACTGAGCCCCACATCGGGCTCTGTGCTGAGCAGGGAGCCTGCTTAACATTCTCTCTCTCTCTCTCTCTCTCTCTCTCTATCTCTCTCTCTCTCTCTCTCCCCCCCTCTACCCCACTCACTCACTCTCTCTAAAAAAAAATAAAAGAAAATAAAAATAGGGGCACCTAGGTGGCTCAGTGGGTTGAGTGTCTGACTTTGGCTCAGGTCACGATCTCATGATTTTTGAGTTCAAGCCCTGCATTGGGCTTTGTGCTGACAACTCAGAGCCTGGAGCCTGCTTTAGATCCTGTGTCTCCCTCTCTTTCTGCTTCTCCCTCACTCATTCTCTCTCTCTTGCTCAAAAATAAATAAAAATATTGAAAAAATAAATAAAAATAAAAGTAAATTTTGAAAATAAAGAAAAGTGTTTTTTACACTTACTTTGATTTTTACCAATTCTGAAGCTCTCATTTCTTTTTATAGATGAGCAGTTGGCATACTATGAACCAAAGTTGGCCTGCTTCCTGTTTTTGTAAATAAAGTTTTATTGGAACACAATCACATCCATTTATTATGTATCATCTATGGCTGCTTTGGGACTATAATGGTGGAGTTAAGTAGTTGTGACAGAGATTTGTCTGACTTACAGAGTTTCTGGCCCTTTACAGAAAAATTCTGCTGAGTCCTGATGCACATCCAAGTTTCTGTATAGTGTCACATTCCCTCTGCCTAAACAATTCTATTTTAGTTACTGTAACTCAAGTCTGCTGGGGATTTTTGTGTATCTGAAAAAGTCTTTGCCCTCATTAAAAAAAAGTATCTTCAATTAATATGTAATTCTTGATTGACAGTTTTTCTTTTTTTAAAGTAATCTCTACACCCAACATGACCCCAAGGATCAAGAGTTGGATGCTCCACTGACTGAGCCAACCAGATACCCTACTTTTTACAATTTTAATAAATAATACTTTAGAGATGTTACTCTATCCTCTTCTTGACTGCAAAGTTTTTAATGAGGTGTCTGCTGTAGTTTATTTTTATTGCTGACTATATATATATATGTTTTTCTGCCTCTGGCTGCCTTCACGATTTTTTCTTTATTGCTGGTTTTCAGCACTTTGAATACGATAATTCTAGGCATGTGTGTGTGTTTTGTTTTTTTTAATCCTGGATCTATTAACTTTTCTCTCTTCCTCTACATCTGAGACTTCAATCACACATGTATTAGGCTGTCATTGTCCCATAATTCTGTCTTTTATCACTCTTTGTGCTTCAGTTGGGTTTATAGTCTACTGATGATCCTAAAGGAATTCTTCACCTTAGTATGTCTTTTATTTCTAGTATTTCAATTAAATCCTTATTATTTCCATTTATTTGCTAAAAATCCCCTACTTGTGCATGTTGTACACCTTTTCCACCATATCCTTTAATACGTTAATCAGAGTTACTTCAAAATCCTTGTCTGATAGTTCCAACGTGCATCATCTTTCAGTCTGGTTTTGCTGATTATTTTGCCTTTTGACATTTCTTCACTTTGCTTATGTGCAAATCTTGTAATTTTGACTGAATGCAAGACCACTGTGTATAGAAGAGTAAAGAATGAACTAAACAGTGCTTAGGTCTGGAAATAAGCATGCCTCTTCTTGTTTAAGGCCTTTGGTGTGGAAAAATGAGTCAAACTAATCAGGAGTCTAGCTGAATATGATTGTTATGTGGTTACCTTCAGCTGATCAGAGGCTTCAACTCCCTCTAATGATTGGCTGCTTTTGCCTAGTGCTTAGTACATGGCTGGGGTGCTGTAGGACTTTTCTCAGTTAATATTTCATCCTCAGCTTTCAACAGATCCTATAAAACCTGTGCCCCAGAGTGTGTGTCTCTCCATGCTTTTGCCTCTCCCAGCAGGTAGACTGCTGTTGCTTTCCTATCCCTCATCTCTTCTTCCCTGTAAGAGTGAAACTCTGCTTTACATCTAAAGATGACCTTGAGTTGGAGTTTTCACTACTGTCTAACAGGCAGGAGACCTATACTTGGTATGTGCATAAGATCTTAGGTCTAAGATGAGTTTCCTCTCCTCCCCCAATCAATGTGTCTTAGCCTGTGTCCTTTGGGCAAGAGGCTTTTTGCTGCCTCTTCTTAAAGCAGCTTAGAGGTCTCTCAGTACTTAGGGTTTGGGGATGTTGGTATGCTTTTCTCCTTTTCCCACAATGACAGCTGATCAGCTCCTGCATGCCGACAACATCAACACAATGAATTCTCTTCAGTCTCCCGCTCTACCCCAAATCCTTGTGAGTATGCAGTACAGGTCTGAGGGAAAAAGCCTGAGGTGAGTGTGAAATCCCTTTTGAACTGTTCTTTTGTTAGCTTCCCCTAGCTATTTCAAGCTGATATGCTGCTAGTCTACAACTGGCCTGTTGTTTAACTTTAAAATTTTAGATGATTCCTCTTACCTGCTTGTGTTGTGACTGGTATGACACCTTATTCTCCCGTGGTTTGCCACAGGCAATACAGTTTATATGTTTCACTGCTCCTCAGAATTCAGGTCACATGACTGCCTTGCAATTTCAGTTCTCTGATGGATTCAAAAGAGAATTTTGTAGCTTTCAGGCTTTTCCTTTCTCATCATTAAGCATGGAAATGACATTTTTTGCAGCTTTCCAAACCCTATGTAAAAGCTAGATGTCCTGTGATCTTCATTTAGGATAGTTTGTTTCCAGGTCTGCAAATTCACTGATCTTTTCTTCAGTGGTGAATAATCTTCTGTTAATCCCATCCAGTGTATTTTTCATTTCAGGTACTGTATTTTTTAACTCTAGTCATTCTAATTTCCATATTCATGTTTTTCTCTACATTTCTGAGCTATGGAGTGTATTTATGTCAGCCATTTTAATACCCTTGCTTGCTAATTCCACCATCTCTGTAATTTCCTGCTCTATTGTTTCTACTGATGAATTTTATTCTTGGTTATATAGTTTCCTGCTTTTTTTCATGTTTGGTAATTTGACATTATGAAGTTCACGTTTTGGGGGTGCTACATTTTGTTGTATTCCTTTAAAGAATATTGGACTTTGTTCTTGTAAGCAGTTAAGTTACTTGGAATCAAGTTTGGTCCTTTTCCAAGGTTGTCTTTAAGCTTTGTTAAGGCAGGTCCAGAACAGCCTTCAGCCCAGAGCTAATGTAGACTCACCAACATAATACCCTACTGAGGACTCTACACAATGCCATTTATTATGAGATCTTTGCACTTTCGTTGGCTGGAAGGAGGACTACTCCTAGCTTTGTGTGAGTTTCGGGAATTGTTCAGCATTTTCCTTTCAAGTGATTCAAGCATACACAAATAAGTATTTAGTCAAAGACTTGAAGACTTTGTTCTGCCGATCTCGAGTTCTTTCTCTATGATCTTTCTCTATGATCCCTCCTTTTTGCCCTGCAATTTTGACCCAATGAGGCTTCCCTGAATTCTGTTTGATTTCCACTCCCCATTGCTGTGGCCTAGCAGCCAGTTGGAGAATTGTGGAATTCACCTCATTTATTTCCTTTCTTTCATGAACCATCTACTGTCCAATGTCTCAGAACTAACATTTAATCAGGACTAATATGAAAATTCCTGAACTTTTTACACCTCTTGAAAATTCTTCCACCAGCCCCGCCCACAAAAACATCAAAAAACAAAACCAAAAACAAAACCAAAAACAAAACATTCTCCCAGTCGTTCTCTTGCAAACCCATTTTTTAAAAATCAGAAAGCTAGAACACAGCAAACCTTGACTCCAATAAATAAGTCGACTTTCCTATTATTAAACTGCTCAGAGAAGTGCATATGGTAGAAGATAAATAACAAAACAGATTCCAAATTTGTTATTCTTTTTACGTGGTGGAGGTCTTCCAAATTAAATATATCCTGCTCAACTAAACTTTACCATAATAGAAAATGGGTTTGACAAACTTTCGGAAAATCTAAAAAACTTTGTCAAAAACTATTTTTGTTTTTATGACATTGTGAAGAGGTTCTCTTATATGTAAACCTCTAATGTTTTATTTCTAAAATACTTTGAATTCCACTATGTTTGCTAACATACTTGAATTTGGAACAAGCTGCTCTAGGAATATGATCTCCTGCTCTAACTACACACACTGTTATTTCTAAAAGGTTAAAAAGCTGGCAATTTTCCAGTTCTTTCTCATCATTTCAGTTATGGAATACAATGTCCAGTTTGCCATTTCTCCTCTACTTCTCTTTGGCATCTTGACTAGTTCTCTAAATTCAGTATCAGGTATTTTTGTTGTGCAAATCTTGAGTTTTCAGTCCTATTGTACACGATATGATAAATACACACATAAATACATAACATATGCTCTAGATACCATATAACATTAAACGTATTTATGAAAACTGCTGTTATTAAACTAATTCTCTTAGAGGTCACTAGTTAAGAGTATTTTCTCTGTAAAAGTAAATCATATTTATAGCGGTTTTTTGGACACATTTTTTTTCTGAATTACTTCTTCCCTACATCAGACTATATTCAATGATTTTATAAAAATATTCTGAAAAACAATACTAAATAACAGTAAAACACTTAAAATTTTAATTTTGAAACAATCCCATTCTTCCTCTGAGAAATTCCTATATCCTGGCAACCTAAACTTTGATTTAGGCTCTGATCCTGGACCTGTCCCATGTGAGAAAACTGGTCATGTTCTAGTTAACTGTATTGCTTTAAAAGTCTATTACAACACTCTTGTTTTCTTCAACTTTGTTCATAAACTTGAAATTTTATTATTTTCTTTAAACATTCCAAGTTTTAATTCTACTGAAGGCTGCCAGCCAGGCCTGCTAGCCTCTCTACATGAAAAGTTCTTATGCTAAAGTATTCAGGTCTCTGCTCAAATGTTACTTCCTCAGAGAAGCCCTAACTATCCTATCTAAAATGGTCCATTCTAATCCTTTCTTCTCTCTCATCTTTTATGAAGTCATAAAAACTTGTCTTGTTTCCCTTCCATATATAACTTAGCTAGGTAACCTTTAGTAAAACCATCATAACTCAAAAATTTCCCCTTTCTTCATATAAACTTTAGAAATTCTATCTTAGGGACACCTGGGTGGCTCAGTCACTTGAATGTCCGACTTCAGCTCAGGTCATGATCTCACGGTTCGTAAGCTCAAGCCCCACATCAGGCTCTGTGTTGACAGCTCAGAGCCTGGAGCGTGCTTCAGATTCTGTGTCTCCCTCTCTCTTTGCCCCTCCCCTGCTCATGCTCTGTCTCTCTCTCTCAAAAATAAGCTTTAAAAAAAAAGTAAAAAAAAAAAAGAAATTCTATCGTAATTTGTACTGCCACTTTTCCTGTTTTTTACTATCATTTCCCATATTTTATTTTGCTATACCACATTTGCTGTAATTGAACCCAAAATTCCTTTGTGTTTTGTTTCTATAATGTCTCTTTCCATTCATGACTTTATAAAATATGCAAAAGGATTTACTTAAATCTCTGTATTTTAAAATTTTTATATTTTCTTTTTTTTTTTTTTTCAGACCATACAATCATCTTTGTGTTTCAGTCAGAGTTTATTTTGGGTAAAGCTCCCACTCCCCCACCCCTGTCACTAGAATGCCTTAAAATGTTCTGAATGGAAGATTATAATAGGTAAATAGCATGCATGAAAATAAAAATTCAGGGATAAGAAGCAATTGTTTAATAGGGTATAAATTTAGAGATCCCAGCAAATATCTTAAGATCAAGTAAAACGTATATAGACAGCTTGTCAAGGGTTGGGTAACTATAATATTGATGTTAAATACCACGTTCACTAGAATTCAACTTCCTACCAGCAGATAGCTTAATAACTGAATATACAGTTATATTCTCAGTATTAAGAACAGAAGTGATCCAGAGATGACTGCATTTATTCCACATTTACTTCCTCAACTTTTTTGAATTATATTCAGCCTATATCTATTTTAGGAACTGCTTTGGAAGGTCCTTATGTTTTATGCAAGGAACCACTATTTTCCCAGATGAATAGAATATCCATTCTCTGGCTCCAAGTTTCCATGACAATAAAAACAAAACATTCATCAGCACCAACTTGGTATTTGATGGCAAATGCAGCTGCAGTTTTTAACAGTTCAATCTTTATCCCAACGTTTTCTGCAGAATAGAGGCACTATATTTCTCCAAAGCAACTGAATTGTTTTTACAGTGATTTCCCCCTTACCACAGACCTAAACACTAACAACTAAATGTGTTACACAATCTCTAATCTTCAAATCACCCAGTCTTTCCAAACTCATGCCATACATGATGAAAAGTTCCTGAATTTTGCTAAGAACACATCTGACTTGTGAACTCTGAAAGCTTAGTTGGTTTAAGTGTTACAGCTTTAGATATAACATATAGTTAAACATAAGCGTTTAGGCTTTCATGATAACTACAAAGAAGACAGAATTTGGGGGCATTCACAGTAAACAAAAAAAAAACTTAAATTCAGTTGGATTATGGTAAAACAGTGCCCCCTTGTGTCTTGGTATTTCTGCCTTGACTAAATCCAGTATTAATTTCCTTAAAGTTCTATAGTATGGATTTGAATAATTTTTGTATGATAGAAATAAACAAGGCTTGATAACTTAACAGTTCTCTGTAGACAAAAATCCCAATTTATTAAAATATAAAACTACAGTGGTTATTCAATATCAGCCACTTTAACATGCATAATCTGCAATATGAGGAAAATGTAATAAACTTGGGAAGACTCAGTAGTTATTTTTATTTTAAATTTAACATTTAATTTACTATTAGTAAAAGAGGTTGAAAAAGTTTTAAAAATGAAAAGAAAAACTCACCACTATCAATTACATTTTCCTCTAGTAGTCGTTCTCATCTATAAGCACTCTATACTAGCATCTTCATTATCACCTTGGAATAACTAGTGAGCCTTTACTAATAAAGCAAACAGTCTGTACTAAATGCAGGAAATTAATATGAAAATTTAAAAGGTATTTGTAATAACACATTGAGCAATTCTCTAAGTTACATATACTTTTAGAAATTATCTAAGTTACATATTCTCTAAGTTACATACAGAAAAACATCATCCATGTTTTAACTTCACTCAAAACATAATTCTCATGCTAGAGGCCTGGGCATTTTAAGTTTGTAAAAAATCAGAATCTCGGTTCTTGTCCCAGATGATCTGAATTAGAACTTGCAGTGTAGCAAGATCCCCAGGTGATTCTTATAAGCATTAAAGCTTGAGAGACACCACTCTAAAGTCCTTGCCCTCCCATCTCTAACTACCATGGGGGCTGGGGGCCGGAGTTGGGGTGGGGAGAAGGAGGGGAGAGGGAGAGGAAGAGGCAGAGGAAGGAGAAGTTGACTGACTAGAGACCAGGTGGATTCAATCAGGAACAACTTTAGAAGGCAACTCGGAGTATATAACCCGAGCGAGGATGGCCTGCTTAACTAAGTGGCTCCTCTACTGCAACTCGGTTTTCCCACAGACTTTTTTTTTTTTTAAGTAAAAACTAGAACCCTGCCAGTTAAGAGTTTAATGTAGGGATCAAGAAAATTTTCAAAATGCAAATAATTGTACGAGAATTTTAGGTCCATCACTCATTATCAATGATGCCTAGTACACGTATAGTTTTACATACTACAACCTACATTTACAACCTATGCATTATCTCCTTTGACACCACAGCCCTGATAAACTAGTGTTACTTCTCCCATTTTATAAATGAGGTAACTCAAAATCACTGAGATCAAAATCATTCATTAATATGAATGAGCTTAATTAGATTGTTTTTCTTTTAATAGTAGCTGAAGTCAGTATGTTGAAGATATAGTAAGCCACTGGAGGATAGAGATAACTCTGGACAGAGTGCTCTGGGGGAAAGAACCTTACAGCTCAAGACTAAAGCAGCATAGTAGCACTGGGCTTATGGAAACTTGGAGTAAAGGACTCTGAAAGGAAAGGGGGCTTTGCAGACATGAAGGTGGAAAGATTCCAAAGATGTATTATACTGAGGAAATAGGCATATATTTTTGCCTGCCCCAGTAAAGCATATTTTGGAAGAGAACTTTCTTCTAGGTATCCCTTTTGTTCTTTGTCCTATACAACAACCCTCTTTCTGGATACAAGTTCAGTTACCTCCTGTTTCACTTTCTTACAGACCAGTCTGAATAACTACTAATATTACTTCTAACACTGTATTTATGGGAAAAGATACACAAGTTCCAAACGACTGGCATACAAGCTTTTAGAATATACAACATGTTCATGTGTCAATAAAAACTCATTATCCTCCTAACCAATCAGGAGATACTTAGCAAATACCTAGATACACAATTGAGGAAGATAACCAAAATGGAAGAACTGTTAAAGATCTGTTAAAATCAAACAGATTTGGGTTCCAATTCCGCTTCACTACTTAGTACTGGGATGTTGGATCAAGTTAATCTCTGATTTTTAGTTTCCATATTTTTGAATGCTAAGGAGTAAAGAATGATTTATCTTTGGTAATAGTATTAAAATAGTTTTTCTTTTAGCTCACTTATATTTTGATTTCTACAATAAATGTGTGTTATATTTGATGAAGGAGGAAGGTACTTTTTAAATGTACATAATATATTCCTTATAAACTTTAACCTTTAAAAGAATTCATGGATGTAAAGTACTTAACATGTGCATGAAGAAGTTAGGTTATTTACCCAATCATCACCACAAAATAGCCACTGTGAACACAAATACAGGAGAGCAAAGGATAAAATAGTATAAAAACTCTCAATAATTCATGTAGTTACTAGTACTACTTATTTACAGAATAAGTATTATATTAAAACAGTAATGTTTCATCAAATTATTTTCAAATAAGTTGAAGAATATTAATATTGATTATTCTGGTCCAGAATTTGAGCCTATTTGTAACTAAGTAACATCTATTTCCTTTCTGTCACTTCCATTTTAAGAGTAAACAAATCTCAAAAGATAACCTTAGGATGTGCTTCAGATCCACCACTTTCTTCCCACCCTCAACCACCACCATTCTCAGTTCAGGCTCCTAGGGATGAACACCTAAGCAATTTCCCAACTGACATCCCTGCCTTTGTCTCTCTTTAATCCCATCTACCCACAGATTGATGATTAACTGCTATACCAAGAGCACTTTCATCATTACATTCCACTGTTCAAGATTGATAAAAGTTTCCTGATGCATGGAATACAAAACCCATTTTTTAATCCTGACATTCCAAGCTCTCCACATTCAGGTACCGAGCTAAATTTTTGTTCTTTTCTTTTAAATTTGAGAAAAAAAAAAAAAAAAAAAAAGCACAAAGCTTACCAGAAAGGTACAAGCACAGTAAAAGGGACCTTCTCCCTGTTAAACCACTTTTAAGAGTAAGTTGTAGACACGATGCCCCACCATCCATCCATCATTACTTTAGTAAGTTCTACTGTGTACTGCGCAGTTAACTACAATACCTGCACCAGAATCATCAAATTAACATTTACAAATTGCTACCTTTTAATCTTTGGTTCCCATTTGAGTTTTGCCAAACATGATTAAGTTCAGAATCATGACTGTCTTTAGATGTCTTGTCTTTTTTTAACTTTCTTGCCTTTCTCATGTCCTTGATATTGTAGGCCAGACTGTCACTCATTCTGAATTTGTTTTGTCTGATATTTCCTCAGGATTAGTTTCAGGTCATGCATCTTTGGCAGGAATATCACAGAAGTGATTCTGTGTTCTTTGCCAATGCAATCTATCAGGTGGCACATGAACCAAATGATCCCATTACTGATGATGTCCACTTTGACCACTTAATTAAGGTGGTGTCAGCCAAAGCTTCTCAACTGAAAAGTTACTTTTTCCCATTGTAATTAATAGGCATTTTTGTGGGAAGATTCTTTGAGATGACATAAAAATCCCATTCTTCACAAAACTTTCAATTTATTCATATCAGCATGGACTCATGGCTTCCTATTTTATTCAGTGGGCTATTATCCATTACTATCATTATTTATATTGTTAAAATTGTCCCAGATTTCAAACTGGCTTCCACAACCTTCTGACAAGATCTCATCATTCTTTGAGTAAGTCATTACTTTCCAGTACAACAAGATGTTCTAGGCTCATCTTGTACTCTCTCTGCTCTGGTTTTAGAATCAGTCATTTCTCCAAGAAGCCCTGGTTTCTTTTAGCAGAGAATAGTATTTAGAAAACAAATTCTGGATTTCAGAGATGGCCACTGGGTTTTTCTATTTCTGGGCCCTTTTAGCAGACAGAGCTGCATTATGTACACATATACACATATATACAACACACATTTATATCTATATTTCTCTTACTATATATACTAAAAATTATGAGTTCATATAAATGTCTCCATTTCCCTTCCAATACTATAGGATTCCTTCTAGTTTCATTTCTTTCCTTATTTGTAACTTCCTTCAGTAGTAGTGAGAAATCTCCTTATCCCTAATTTATTGTTTAATCAATTCCCCTGTATATAACCAGTTTCCAGTTGTTGTGTGGCTGTCCTCTTGCACAGAAGCTCTTATTTCTCCTCTGTTTGTTGTGACCACTGGCTTCCAAAAGGGCTGTTGCACAAAACCAAGCCAGATGAGGCCTGTGTCCTCCCTCCTTCAAGCTACTAAACACCCCAACTATTCCTCTGGTTTGCCCTTCTTCCCTTTATGATTCTCTGCCAAAAGTTCCTAAATCCTTTCCAAACCTTTCCATAACCTATCAATCTTCCTATTCCTACCTACTCTCTGAAACCCTTGCAAATTAAAAGAGATAAACCTACATGGATTGATTTCTGACATTTGAGTCCAGAATTAGAAGGCCTGTACAGTATAAAAGGAAGTTGTATCAGATGTTTTTACTAAAACAATTGCTAAATAAATGGAGGGTCTCTAAGAAAAAGGGAGTGGGAAATGGTGAGCCTGCTTCTATCACTTTAGTTGGAGAGTGCTGTTGTCTTTTCTCTACATTTGGAGATAATGCAGCAATTGCAGAGTTCACAGTAAGAAAACTCCAAGCAATCTAAAACTTGTGCACAGTGACTGGACAGTAAAGACATTTGAAATAATGGAATCTGAGTGGAGAAAATGTCCTGGAGAAGAAAAGGTGATAGCTTGCTCTAAATATCTGAAAGGCTGTAGTTTGGTGTGATCCGAAGAACATATCTAGGGCCAAAACAGGACAATTCTAGAGAGACACAATTTGTTTTTTAAGTATACCATAAACCAGATCTTTCTAACAAACATATCCAAGAATTAGATAGCTACTTTAGGGATAAAGTAAGTACTACATTATTGAAGACATTAAAAGCACATTTTAGACAACACTTTGATGGAGATGTAAAGGCAGGCAAAAAAGTAAAAAAAAAGAGTACTGGACTTGGAGTCAGAAGTCATGATATATTGGTTAAAATTAATGTATGGGGCATCTGGGTGGCTTAGTTGGTTAAGCATCTAACTTTGGCTCAGGTCATGATCTCATGGTTCATAAGATCGAGCCCCACATTGGGCTCCGTGTTGACAGTGCAGAGCCTGCTTGGGATTTTCTGTCTCCCTCTCTCTCTCTCTCTGCCACAGCCCCCACTCCCCCAGAGCTTTCTCTCTCTCTCAAAATAAATAAATAAACTTAATAAAAAAAAATGAAAGCACAGGCTGTGGAATTAGACAGACCTGGGTTTGCAATGTAGACTGTCAATCCTGTGCAAGTTACCCCATTTTCCTCATATGTAAAACAAAAACAGCTGTGTCTATTGCATAGAATTGTAGTGTGACCTTAATGCACTGATAAACACAGAAAGCTTATTTCGTGTCTGTCACAAATACATGCTTAATACAGGTTTTCTATTATAATTACATGGTATTCTGTAATCAACAAACCCTAAGTTATGGAAGGCTTTATTACTAGGCATTAGTTCTATTAATACAGAGACTTTATAAATCTTGTTCCATTCCCCTAGTCCTTGGGACAATGCCTGGCATTTAGCACAATCTATTAATATTAAAATACTGATGGGCTGTTGGATTATGAACCTTTTAAGGTCCCTTCTTATGCTGATAATCCATAACCCAGCCGTGTGATATTAGTAAAAGAACATCCTTGTATTAATATCCATACTCCTTGGCACAATCTTCTCTTTAGTCCATCTAGAATGGTTGGACAAATGATGAATACTTTTTATGGGCCGAACACATTTACCTACAACCTAGCTGATGAAACAAGACAAACACATGGCACAATACATTTAACATGGGAGTATAAGTTCCATGAAGGTGGGGCTCAGTTATGCTCAGTTATTTTCTTAGCACTTAGCACTGCTGATTAACTCAGTTTCAAAAAAGGAGTTGGAAAAGAGAAAGCTGGGTAGATGAGAACTGTTACAGAACATTTCATAGAACACATAGATAAAAGTTGGAAAGAGCGAGAAAGGAGAGGGGCTGAGAGAAGCAAATAGCACTGCATAAGTAAGAGACCATCCAAAGCAATTATAAAAGAGGAAATGAACAGAGTGTGTGAGTCAACATGTCTATCTAAAATAAAGATGAAATGCTAGGATCTAAAGGAAAATAGCACTGTGTGTATTCAACATATATCTACTTATGACTCAATGCATACTGTTGAGCACTGGGCTGTCCCCAATACTGGGTTTCGAGGGAAAATAATGAGCAATTTTATGTGCCTCAGAGAACCACCCAAAAATCTCACAACTTTTGACTAGGCAACTTCTCAATTATTAGAAATTTATTCTAAGGTTATAACCAAGTTATGACAAACTTAAAACATAAAAGATGTTCCATATGGAAATGTTTACCAACAATTATAGGCTGATAATAGGTGAGGAGGAAATTATATTATATGATACATATATTTATATGATACATGACAGATTACCCTAGAGTCCTTCAAAGTCATATTTATGGTTAGTACTTCAAAAACAAGATTGATTTAACTACGTTCTCATCTATGAAAAATATTAGAAATATGCTAGATAAATTAATCCTCCAGATTAAACCAATATACTTCCATTCGCTCTAGAAAACACAGTGATTGGTCTCTAAAACACAGTGAGTGCTCATGGCTGATAGGCTGTTCTCTTTTTCATTAAAAAAAATTTTTTTATGTTTATTTTTGAGAGAGAGAGAAAGAGAGCGAGCGACCAAGCAGGGAGGAGCAGAAGGAGAAGGAGACACAGAATCCAAAGCAGGCTCCAGGCTCTAAGCTGTCAGCATAAAGCCCGATGCGGGGCTTGAAATCACAAACTGTGAGATCATGACTTGAGCCAAAGTTGGACGCTTAACTGACTAAGCCACCTAGGCTGTTGTTCTCTTAATACTCTCAATATTTCTACTCCCACCAATTGAATTATATGCTTACCAAGAGCTAGTTCTATTCATCCCCAAGTGTATTTTATATCAATGGTACTTTTTGTTGTGATTATGTAACTAAATGAAATCCACAAACCGAGGAAATATGAATGCCAAAATAAAGGTAGTCATTTCTATAAAACTAAGTTGAATGTGTGAAGAAGCTGGTCCCAAATCATCATCTAATTTATATGGTAGCCAGACAACTACAAAAGACTGGGACAGGGTGTCATAAAAGTCTAAAGGAATGCACATAGCTGCTCCAAAAAAGTTTAAGTTTTCCTATACCTTTGAATATAATTTGTAATTCACGATCTGTGATTTTCAGATGGTGAACTATAGGTGTGGTTTAAGCAAGAAAAGTAATCTAAAACCCATATTGCCCTATCCACTAATGTCAGGCCTTGTTTCTACTTCAGAAGACTGGTGACTGAATGTACTTTTATATGTTTTATTGCTGTTTCGATAAAATTGCGTTTTAAGTTGTGGTAAAATACATACAACATAGTATTTACCATCTCAACTATTTTAAGTATACAATTCAGTAGTGGTAAGTATATTTCACTATTATACAACCAATCTCCAGAATTTTTTTCATCTTGCAAAACTAAAATTTTATGACCATTAAATAATTCTCCATTCTCCAGTAACTACCCCTAGCAATTACCATTTTATTTTTGGTCTCTATGGATTTTATTACACAATGTACTTATCATATAAGTGGAATTACACAATATATGTCTTTTGGTGACTGTCTTATACTTAGCATAATGCCCTCAAGGTTCATCTATGTTGCAGCATGTGTCCAAATTTTCTTCTTTTTAAGTCTATTCATTGTATGTATATATCACACTTTATTTATCCATTCATCCATTGATGGACACTTGGATTGCTTTTGTCTTTTGACTATGTGAATAATATGGATATGAGCATGGGTGTACAAATATCTGAGACTCTGCCTTTCATTTTGGGGGATATATACCCAGAAATGGAATTACTAGATCATATGGTAATTTTGTTTTTAGTATTTTGATAAATAAACTGTAATTAAATGGCAAACTACCTGTCACATTTCTGTAGAAAAGAGTACTTCTACACTACTCCAAATGTTAACACTGACTGATGGGATGATGGGATTATGGATGAATGAAGTCTGCAGTCTCTCTTTGGCTTATTATAATTTCTAAATTTCCTATAGTAAGCATTATTATGGTACCTAAGTAACAAAAACATATATAAAGCTTTTATGCTGTTACTTTTACTTTTGAGTATATCACCACAAAGGCTTTAATATTCCTGACCCCTAAATATTGGGGAAAGCCCTATGGTCTGAATGCCAATCTCCCCAAAATTCATACATTGAAACCTAATTCCCAAAGTGATGGTATTAGAAGGTGGAGACTTTGGCAGGTGATTAGGTCCTAAGGACAGATCCTTCATGAATGGGATTAATACCCTTATGAAAAGGCCCAACATAACTCCCTGCCCCCTTCCACCATGCAAAAATATGATAAGCCTGTAATCTAGAAGAGGGTCTTCACCTAACCAAGCTGTTACCCTGATATCCTGGCCTCCAGAAGTGTGAGAAATAAATGTTTATTGTTTATAACTAATCCAGTCTGTGGTACTTTGTTATAGCACCTCCAATGAACTAAGATGAACTAAGACACTAAGAATACTTTCCTGTATGGGTACAGGCCAAAGCTATGAGTACAGGCCCACTACCTTCTTTGTTTTAATTTAAAGACACAAACATACAGATTTTTTTAATGGTTGCATATAAAGACGATGGTTAGGTACATGGAAATTTTGTCTAGTGCTTTAGCATGAGTGACACTACTTACTTTTCCAAGGAAAAGTACTAAGATTCACTAAAGTATGCCTAGGTTTGAGAATCTATCTTCTGCCCTGATTATCAGAGTTACTGATAATACTCTTAAACTCTGTGGGGGGCAAAGACAGGTGTTGAAATCTAGTTATATTTATTAATATTTCCAAAAATACCCATATGATAGGACCCTAGGTCTTGGTTTTTGAAACTGAGTGTATGCAATTAATTAATAGCCATAAAACAGGTTATCAAAGATTATCCTCTTTGTGGTACATATGAACAAGAAATTTGAGAGCAAAAGGTAAGTAAATACCAAAGGGAGGAGAGTATCAAAGCAAAAGGAAAAGGATACTGTCAGTGAGGGTAGCCAGAAAGGAGGGGGAAAGAGGGAAGGGATAGAAAGAAAGATTGAGACAATCCAAGACTAATTTTCATGTGTTTGGGACAGTCTAAATATGATCTTAGCTAGAGGAACTTTCAAGGTCTTTTTTGCAAATGGAACTCTATATAAAGTTTAGATATGAATTCAAATTCTCAGCTGAAATAGAGTAAATAATTTCAGCTGTTAATATAATCATAAATTCACTTATTTACAACTACCAATTGAAGGGCACCTGGGTGGCTCAGTTGGTTGAATGTCTGACTCTTGATTTCAGCCCAGGTCATGATTCCAGTCTCATGGGGTTGAGCCATGCATTGGGCCCCATGCACAGCGTGGAGCCTGCTTGGGATATTCTCTCTCTCTCCCTCTTCCTCCTTCCCCCACCCCTACCCCTCTCCCTCTCCCCCCTCTCTCTCCCCCCGTGCCCCTCTCTCCTGCTCACATGCTCTCTAAAACTAAAATAAAAAAAATAATAAAAAACCTTCCCAATTTAAAAAATATTAGGTACAATATTCTAAATATAGAATTTTGCTTATTTAATAACAGAAGTCTTAGTAATCTAATACTTCAACTAGTAGCATGCATATAAAAAACTATTTTAATTGCTTATAATTTGTTTACACATAATAATAATTCTTGGTCATTTTAAAAAATCTTTTAACCCCAATAAATATGGCTAGATCTCTTGTAATACCATTTTTTTTTGCCTACTTCCCTATCTGAATCCTAAAGAATTCCTTTGATGTTAAGTCATTTCTTAAATAAACAGCTACCTTTTCTTAGAACTAATTTATAGAACAGCTTCTGGGGAGTCACACCTGAATAACTCCCACAAAGTTTTGCTATTTTACAGTATAGTTTAGACATGAAATAGATCTGTTTATGCTGTTTCTTGCTGTCTGGGGTAGCAGACGCAGTTGCCTCAATTTCCACTGGAGGCAGCAGACTCCTCAAGCAATCCCTAGGTGCACGGACTTCCCAAAGAATTTTCTTAAGCCAAGAGTGGTTAGTAGTTAAGGGAAAAGGACTTAAGTTTAGGCCCATTCCAAGCTTAAGACCCTTCCAAAATCTGATTTAAGTGCTAAGAACCAGTTCCAACTGCAGAGAAACAGTGTTAAAAGAAAAAGCATGAAAAACAGCAACCCTGATACTGCTGTAATATTTAAGACATAAGCATCAAAGTTCAATCTTATGAAATACTTAGCCATTCAGTGATGATAACAAGTAAAAAGAAAATGGAAAAAATTGGAACTCCTTTTCTTTTCTGTCTCTGTTCTCTTTGATGAAGTGCTACCAAAGAGAGAACTACCAAGGATAGGCTGCTGAAAAGAGAAGGAAAAGTAGAAATGGTGGTTAACAGTCTTTAAATCAAATCTTCTTTATGAAAAACACTTAACTGTCACTGGAGAAAAGCAGCATTCCTCAGAACTGTAACTTCTGCCAATTATCGCACCCTTTAAGTTAAATCTAGACAATAGCTGCAATACCACTGTATTATATAGAAGCAATGCCATCACCACTAAATATCAATGATTGGAATAAATTCTATAACTATTCGAATATTCCCAGTTAATTAAAAAAATGTCTTTAGAAATAGCATTTTAAGACACACAACTTAGGGGCACCTGGGTGGCTCAGTCAGTTGAGCATCTGACTTTGGCTCAGGTCATGATCTCATGGTTCGTGAGTTTAAAACCTGTGTTGGGCTCTGTGCTGACAGTTCTGAGCCTGGAACCTGCTTCAGATTCTGTGTCTCCCTCTCTCTCTGCTCCCCTGCTCATGCTCTGTCTCTCTCTCTCAAAAATAAATAAACATTAAAAAAAAAAAAGACACATAGATTAGCAGCTTAAATATTTTCTTTGATTACAGATTATTTTTCAAAATAATATGATAAAGGCCCTTCATTTAAAAAAAAAAAAAGCCTTCATATCTAAGCCTCAAACTTTTACCAAGGTGGAAAAAAAGAATAATGTTTCATTATTCATCCACATATCCTTAGTAAATTACATTTAAAAAATATGTATAAACATATGTTAAGTATCATATTATTTATGAAAACACTATAAAATGAAAGAAGGGGATCCCTCAAATCTACAATAAATTATTTTCGTGTCCCTGAAATTTTACTATTTTTTAAAACTTTAATTAATTAATTAATTTTTTATATATATGAGAGAGAGAGAACAAGAGAGAGAGAGACTGAATGAGCAGGGGAGGGGTAGAGAGAAAGGGAGAGAGAGAATCCCAAGTAGGCTCTGTGCTGTCATTGCAGAGCCCAACGTGGGGCTTGATCCCCTGAACCGCAAGATCATGAAATGAGCCAAAATAAAGAACTGGACACTCAACTGACTGAGCCACCCACGTGTCCCTTACTATTTTTTAAGAGGAAGTTCAAATACTTCTTCTCTACGTATGTAACAGTGTGAGATAATATGCCAGAAACTGATAACCATTTTTAAAGTTTGTAATGCAGAGATAAGAAATACCTATTGATCTGTTAAAAGATGTGACTTAATTATCTCAGGAGTATATTACTGTTTTATGTTTAAATCTTCCTGGTTCTGACAGACCACTGTGACTTCATAAAAAAGAAAATCTTTTGCGAGAGTAAGTAAGCAAAACAAACAAAAAACCAGCATGGTATTCCACATGGCCTCACAGCCTAGATCTCTTCCAACTTGCAGTGTTTTCTGAGAGAGCAAAGATGATTAAAAAGCTCAGCCTTTGACTTCTGTATGTGTCTCAAAGACTCAAAGTAAACTTTCAAAGATGTCAGTAACTTGAGGCCTAGAGTTTAGTAGGTGCAAGAAACACATTTCTTTACCCACTGTGCTCCGGGAGGGCACATTAGCTAATGTATCAAAGAGATTCTAGCTCAAAATTACATTTCAATGATTTTATTTAGACAGAAACATGTAGAACACATAATTTAATTAATGACATAATTCTACATTTTACCTAAACACAGAGTGGAAACTAAATTAAAAAAAAAAAAAAGATCTAAATGATTTCAAGGCTGTTTCAAGAAAAAAATGTTCTTAATTTCTTCCCCCTCTGAGCTAAAATAGATGTCAGTTCTTAACAACAATGCACTTAAACATTCTCTATAGATAACTAACCTTTGGTTACACTGATCATTTTGCCAAAGTGACTTTTGGTTTTCTTATTCTTACCAAATAAATAACACTAAGTATCACAAGGATATATATAAAAAAACAAGGAGCCTGCAGTTAATAATTTTACTACTGTTTAACACAACAAGAAACCTTGTTTCTACCGTATGTAATACCCTCTACTATATGTAATACGTTTCAGGTCAAAAACAGGATACATTAAAAAAATCGTATCTATCTTAAATCTTACAAATCCAATTCACCTCAGGGAAGGCGACATTACTAAAATTATTTCAGAAATGACACTGCTTGCTCCTTCAGGTCTTCAAACCTGAAATACTGGGAATACAAAAAAAGCTGATACAAATAATTTTCCAATCTTAAGAAAGGAAAATTCATTTTAGACATTACTCTAAAGAGAATAAATAATATAAGCTTATGTAAACCATGAATTTATGTGCTATATATACAGAAATAGTTTCCACAGCATTTTACAAAAAGACTGCACAGAATCCATGTTTCTGAATAGTCTTTCCTTCTTTGTTTACTTCTTTATATTTTGCTTCTTTAAAAAAATGTTCTTTTTCCAATTACAGGGAGGAAATAAAAAGAAATGCAACTCTTTTATGTAAAGTAAATCCATCTGGATGTTTGCTGCATCCCATACTATAAACCTGTGATCCCCAACCAGAATGAGTTATAGTAAAGCTGCAGGCAAAATTGTCTCCATATACCACAATCCATTATCCCTGTCAAGTTAATGTTCCATGTTGAGCCATATGGCACGGGTACACATTCAACAAAGGAAATTCCTTAAACTTGTTATAATCAGCACTTGCAGTCATCCAAAAAACTGACATAAACAGCTTTATTGTGTTTAGTGCATTTCAGTTAATATCCATGACAAAAACAGGAAACAGTACAGGAAAAGGAGGAGGAATGTGGGGGAGCAGAGTTATTAAAAAAAAACTGTACATTTTATAATTAGATTTTTTTCCGAAGCAAGTGATTTTCAATTACAGTAAGCTCCAACTTCTTGACAGTGATCCACTGGGCCATATTTAATAAAAAACTAAATCTAATGACTTCAATTTTCCACGGTATGAACAAACCTAAATTTTAAAAGTCTTAAAGTATCTGATTCATTTAAAGGAGTTCTAGCAAAATCATGAATGATTTAAATTTTCATGTTTGTTTTCTTTCTACAGTTGTCTCATAATTGCTAAAATCTAACTAACAGTGCCTCATTAAAAAATAAGGCAATTTAAATAAAGTGTCTTTATATGCATTAAGTGTAGGTCACGGACGAATCGAGGGCTCCCAGAAGCCTCTGGTACCTGGCACAGCCCAGCACATCAAACTCTAGTCAAGGTACAAGTAGAGCAGAACTTCATTTCAGCCCCCGCAGTGACAACAATAAAACGCTGAGAAAACACACTATCAAATACTGAACTCAGCATCAATTTCTGTTAATTACAGCCTTGTCAGCAACGTGATTATTCAAACAACTCATGCAAATGTTAATGAGGCCTTATTTGCATATTTATTTTTTCCTTTGTTGAAATGTCATTGATTATTACATTCTACTATGATGAATGTGGCTGATGATGTGCTCTGATATGTAATTAGTCATTAGGTGGAATGAATAGATCAATTATGAAAAAGGACTAAGATTAAGAAATATCAAACAAGACCGCCCAATATAACTATAGAATCTTTTTTAAAAAGAACCTAATAAATAATTTCTTGACATTTAAACTGCAACATCAGTAGTTTTCAATAAATAAACCACTACTTTTGTGAGGTTAAATGAAGGCTTAAAATACATCAGTACTTTGATAATCCAATTATGCTCAGAGAAACCATCTTTTAAAAAATTGCAAGCCATCTCAAGTGGCCTGTCAGAACAACAAATAGCAAAAAAAAATTTTGCTTTAGACTTGCAAAAATTAGAAATACATAAAATACATTTTAATCTAGTATGAGGAGGGTGAGGTGGAAACAGGTCAAAAGAGAAAGGGCTATAACATTCCAGACAGAAGGGGTAGGAACCTCATGGAGAATGACTACCTTCATAAAAACAAGGAAAGCAAAAACAAACTCCTTCAAATTCCAATTTGTTCTTAGAGGAAAAGGATTATTTAGCCTCTGAAACTGTTTGCTGTAACTATCCAGCCAGTACTTGCTATTCACAGATGAAAAAAAAAAAAAAAAAAAAAAAACCACATTACTGCAGACCAGATGGGAACATTCCACATGACCAAACCAATCAATCACCTCGGTGGGGCGCAGGTGCAACACAGCCGTGTAGCAACACACCATTTCACAGTCTATCGGGCACAAACACATGGCCACCAATCAATGGCACCCTGAGGACCTCAGAGGGGGCAGGCTCTCTGGAGTCTTACTGGTCCATGCCTGATGACTTCATAATCACACATCATTTCATTCACTAGAGGATACAAACTAGCATTCTAATAACCTTCTACTGAAAATGGTCATGTTGTGCATATTAATACAGTGCTGTTTGGAGTGAAGCAACTGACTTTACACGGCAGGCTAGGCAAGGCATGCGGGGCTGAAACAACCTGAAGCTAGAAACTTCCTATTTGAAGATGGCTGTTCTGTTCAGGCTGAGATCAATGGCAACATGATTCATTCTGCCACATCAAAGTTGGCATGCAAGGCTCGTATCTTATACAAAGCAACTGTTAAACAATAGTATGCTTGAAGAGATAAAGGACAGAGGAAGATGAAAATAAAAAGAGAAGTTGGTAGTTGTGTATGAAGAACAAAAAGACTTCACATCTTTCTAAAATAACCTAACTAAAATTGACCTGAAAATAAAAATTAAGTGACCATGAATAAAAAACTTAAATGCATATTCTTTGGCTTTGTTTTCCTCACATTTTTCCAGGGCTTGAGAGGTGACTCTGTAAGTGCATAATTATAGGAGATGATACATAGAACAATTTCAGAGAACACTGCTGTAATTCTGTTAGGTAGCATTCACAGAGCTCCTGTTGGCTCCTTTTCAGAGAGGTTGTGGGCAGGGTTATCCTGGGTAACAGTATTTTGAATAACTGATTCACTATAAACAATATAGAGATGACCTAATTTAAATAGAAACACCAGGAAAAATATGCTTCATCCTAAAAAAGCAAACCTGTCAACTCGAATCTTTGGTAGAACAAGGTCAGGCATACATCTGTTTTGTTAAACAGCAGATTTCTTTGATAATTCAGAGGGCAGTTTGGGACCTTGCAGGTCCTTAAATCCCATTAGGAACATCAATCATTACACCCAGGTTCCTGTGGAAACCACTGCAAGACATGTAGCATAGTCTAAACTGACCCTTGACAATACTAAAAGTTGGCTTGGGTGATTAAATTTTGATGCTATATTCTTATCATTTTGACCCTCACAAAGACAACACACAGAAAATCTAACTACATTTCAGATTTGGATTCTAGATATATAGATGTTTACTTATTTATAGATATAAATATGCTTTTGCCCACTTAAGGCTAATAGTGATTACATCTTTTACAGTCTAAAAGAAAGAATGTATACATTCTATGAAAATATACTTACTATAATTTAGGTCCCTTTAAGAAATCTAGTGATTAATAAAAAAAAAAAAAGATATTATTATTATTCCACAAAGAGATAACTGGTAAGATAATCTCACTGGTGGTTTACTAACTATCACTCAAAAAATTTTTTTTAATGTTTATTTATTTTAGAGGAGAGAGAGTACACGAGCGGGGAGAGGCAGAGAGAGAGAGAGGAAGAGAGAGAATCCCAAGTGAACTCCATCTGCACTGTCAGCACAGAGCCCAATGTGGGGCTTGAACCCACAAACTGTGAGATCATGATCTGCAGTGAAACTAAGAGTTGGGATGCTCAACCAACTCAGCCACCCAGGTGTCCCTACATATCACTTTCTTTAAAAAGTATGCCTAGTGGTGCCTGGGTGGTGCAGTCGGTTAAGCTCTGATCTCAGCTCTGGTCATATCTCTCACAGTTTGTGAGTTTGAGCCGCACATCAGGTTCTGCCCTGATGGCGTGGAGCCTGCTTGGCATTGTGTTTCTCCTTTTCTGTGCCTCTCCCCCACTTGTGCTCTCAATCTCTCTCTCAAAACAAATAAATAAACTTAAAAAAATTTTTTTTAAACATGCCACTTCTTTGCAAATGAAGAGGATACAAGATTCAAGTCAGCTATGACTCTAGCTCAGGTTCTTATTAATAATTAGTTGTGTAGCCCTCAGCAGATCAGATATAACGATGACTTCAATTTATTAATCTGAAGATTGACTGGATTAGAGATGACCTTGAAGATTCTCCTAATTTATGATCTCCCTTTGTAGCCTGACATCTTTAAAGGCTCTGTCTAGTATTTTTCAGGATACCAGATACGGATAAATAGGGATCAGGTATGCCTGTCCAAAAGTCTAACAGGGAAGAATAATAAATTGTGCTTATTGCTACAATGACCAAGCAGTCGTTTAAATGGATGATATGAGGTCCTTCCAATGAAGATATAAAAGACAACCATCCCTTTGGTTTACGGAAGTATGAGTAAAAAAAGTCAGTATTTGAGTTGAAGTTTGTTTCCCAAACAGAACAATACCAAAATTGTATGTTACCACTCCCTCCCCTAAACAATAAAACAACTAAAAAGGAGCATAAAACCTTTCCAAATAATCTTTGAGCTAACCTCTTCTGAAGTGACTCACATAGAGGCTGAGCTTTCCTTGCAGTAGCTCTGTTGAATCTAAACATGATGTGGTTTAAATCACCCATTTTATAGAAAAAGAAAAACATGAAGATAAGCGTGGTAACTGGCCTCAGCAGAAGGGACTGAAGAGCATTCAAAGCTGTTACCACGAGGCATATCCTGGGTGACCACCAAAACACATTTTCTCTCTTTCTTGACTCCAAATTCAATCCTAAGTGAAAGCACTTATGTTTGAACCTTTTTCCCTCAAAGACACAGGAAATGTATTATTAAAAACATGCCTGACAATAATGCTTTGAAAAGCAAAGTAATAAACTGTACTTTCACTTTTTAACCACTATGAACACAAAATGGTATTTAGAGACAATGTAAATACAATGTATTTAGAGAGCTTTAGGGTCAGACAGTATTTGATTTAAATACCAGTTCTACGACTTACTAATTTTGTGATTTGGGGACTAGTTAACCTCAACTCTCTAAACCTCAAATTCTTGATTTGAGAAAGATGAATAATAATAATACAGGCAATACTTATGCCCAAGGAGTTGTTGTGAAGATTAATTGAACCAATGCATGTAGTGCTCAGTAATATGTCTAGCACACAGAACGTTGTCAATTTTTGTATCATTTAATATTAATAAAAACATTAACTTGAAGAGTACCGAAATCAGGAGGAATCCATTTAATGTTTTAGTCTCAGTTCATAAACAATACGGATCCCAACTCTGTTGTTTAAAAAAATAATACTTCACAAGAAAACTGAGAGCTCCTTTATGGAATCCAACAATTAATTGCAGGTGTTGGTCAAAGTACTCAACTGCCCCCTTGATAATTAATACATCCTAGAGAACTTGAATTAGGAAAATCTACCAAAAGAGTAGAGGTTTCTGCTTTTGTCTAGAAATATTTCTTGCTTTTCTTTCTCTAGATTTAGTTGTGCAAAGTTAAAAAAAAAAAAAGTTGGTCAATCTGTACACAATTGACAGACATTGCTTCCCTAGAATCCGTGAAAACCAAAAATATTTCATGAAAATGTCAGCTGTCCTGTTCATTCTAAACTACATTTAAAAACAGACTGGTTTTAAGATAACACCATGATCTGGAAACCAGAGTACCTCAGCTATTTTAGTTGAAATATCATTTGGTAGTCACATATAGACACTACCCAAAAGTGAGCCTTTTATCTGTTAGAAATGGAAATCTGTTAGAGGTGGAAGTGTAAGAGAGCCTTATATTTATATTTACTTAGGTACGGCACATTTTAAATTGATCCATACAGAGGGTTGATTAAATTCCTCATGGCGCCTGGGTGGCTCAGTCGGTTGAGGGTCCGACTTCAGCTCAGGTCATGATCTCACAGTTTGTGAGTTGGAGCCCTGTGTCGGACTCTGTGCTGACAGCTCAGAGCCTGGAGCCCGCTTCATATTCCATGTCTCTCCCTCTCTCTGCCCCTCCCCTGCTCACGCTCTGTCACTCTCTGTCTCAAAAATAAATTAAAAAAAAAAAACATTAAAAAAGAATTTTTTTTAATTAAATTCCTCAAAATGTTTTTGGGGCACCTGGGTGGCTCAGTCAGTTGGGTGTCCGACTTCAGCTCAGGTCATGATCTCACACTCCATGAGTTTGAGCCCCGTTGTCGGGCTCTATGCTGACAGTTCAGAGCCTGGAGCCTGCTGTGGATTCTGTGTCTCCCCCTCTCTCTGCCCCTCCCCTGCTTATGCTCTGTCTCTCTCTGTCTCAAAAATAAATAAAAACATTAAAAAATTTTTTAAAAATTCCTCGAAAAGTTTTTAAAAAATCAATTACATTTGCTTTTATAAAAGCAAGGATATAAAAGACTTTACCATGTAATTAAGTTTACCTACTCATTGTAGTCATTTCACAGTGGAGGCAGGTTTCCAGCAGGGGCAAAAATGAGGAACTGTTGGGAAGAGTACAGTGTTAAATCTAGTAGGAATAAGAAAGCTTTGGACTTGAATCTACCACTGGCCAACTAAATGCCAAATGAACTCTGGTGAATTATTTGCACCCTGTCTCTAAGCCTCAATTTCTTCATCTGTGAAATTGAAGGTGAAATAGAAAAGAAGAAACAAATATTGAATAAATATTTTTTAAGTGTTAGGCCCTGTGCTGGGCATTACATACATCGCTCCATTACAACATCCTTAAGGATACAGCAGAGCCAGAATTACCATTTCTACTTCAGAGATTAGAGTACCAAGTCTCGAAGAGACATTTCTCCAAAGAAAATATACAAGCAGTCAATAAGCACAAAAAATGATGCTCAATATCATTAGTCATTAGGGAAATGAATACCAAAACCTCAATGAGGTTTTCACACCCACTAGGATGGCTAAAATAAAAAAAAAAAAATACAGACAAATATTGGTAAGATGTGAAGAAACTGAAACCCTCAAAAATTGCTTGTAGGATTGTAAAATGGTGCATGCCACTTTAGAAAGCAGTCTGGCATTTCCTTAAATGGTTAAATACATAGCTACACTACTCAGCAATTCCACTCTTAAGAGAACTGAAACATGTCCATACAAACACTTGTAGGCCAATGTTCGTAGCAACATTATTCATAATGGCCAAAAAGTAGAAACAAGTATCCATCAATTGATGAATGGATAAATAAAATGTAGTACATCCATACAATGGAACAGTCAGCATAAGAAGAAATGAATTATTATTGATACATGCTGCAACATGGGTGAACCTTAAAAATATTATGCTGAGTGAAAAAAGCCAGTCTTAAAAGACCACATATTGTATGATTCTGTTTATATGCAATGTCCAGAATAGGCAAATCCATACTGATAGAAAGTGGATTAGTGGTTGTGAGGGGGTGGGTGATAGAGGCAATGAGGACTGACTTCTAATAGGTATAAGGTTTCTTCATGGAATTAGTGGCAGTGGCTGCACAACTGTGGGAATATACTAAAAACCACAGCATTGTATACTTTAAAAAGGTGAATTTTATGGTATGTGAATTATATTTCCATGAGGCTGTTATAAAAAATATACTGAGTTTCAAAATTTAAGAATAGCAAAGCCACTCCCAGAGGGTTATGAATATTAAATGAACTAAAGCTTATAAGCACTCTGCATGGTGCCTGTGGGACACACTGAAGGTTCTTAATGAAATGTGACCTCTTTTCTCCCTTTGTCAAATGCAGGAACAATAGAAGTTAAATATAATTTAAATATAATTTTGATTCTAACCTAATAGCTCAATCAAGCTATTCTTGTCATCTTATTAGCAAAAAAGGAGAACTACATTCATGGGTATACAGTACAGTTAGGAAAACCAGTACATATCCATTATTAGTATGAAAGAAAATGGACTAACCAGCCTACATCTAAAGCTGGCCTAGGTGAAGAAGATTAAGAGTATACTTATCGTGATGAGCACTGAGTAATAGTACAGAATTGCTGATCTGAACTAATATAACACTGTATGTTAACTATACTGGAACTGAAATAAAATTAAATATATATATATATACTGTAGACAACCAATTTAGTTATATACAATCTCAAAGAATTCCTCCCAGATCTCTTCATCTGATCATCTCAGGAACAATGGAACTGTAGCCACAAACATCAATTCCTTTTTAAAAAAGAATACTATTGTTTAATTGAATTTGGTAAACTCTAATTTAAATTGCTCTAATTTCAGAATTAGATATTCTGATGTTCAGGAAAGCACTTATTTTTTAAATCTTAAAACGAACAAGCAAGAAATTTGTGTCACATGCTATCAGATGGCTCTCCTGAAAACTGGTAACAGTGATTAAAACAATATAACAGGCAGGTCTTCATATGCCAATTAATTTTTCACCCCAGTGATAGTGAAGAATAGACAGGGAGACCTCTCCCCATGGGGTACACTACCTGTAGGAAGAGTTCTCTATATTTGTTGTTGTACCTCACTGTTAAGTGACCAATGAATTACTTGGCAAATAATGTTATTACTGATTACTATATTCTCATATTCTTTATTCAGCATTTCATAAATACCTCTCAAACTCTGTAAGAGTTCCTGCTTTGTTTAAATCAGTGTGGGAAGCACTGGAAAGATATCCTTTAAGGAGCCCCAAATAAGGGGTCCAACAATTCTCTACACAAATGGTGATGGAATTTATATAAAAGCAACCCTCCCCAATATAGCCTTTTACTTGTAAGACCTATGGATGACCAAAAACTTACCAGTGAAAATGTTCCTTAACTATCTTTGTCTCCTCCAAGTTTAGCAGAACTTTTTAAGCATAGGTATTTTATAAATGTTTATAGAATGCATGAATAAAAAAGAGAAGAAAGAAGAATAGAGGGAAGAATAAGAAAGAATAAATTTATTGTTTTGTTTTCATATAAAAGGACCCTAACTCCTCACTCTGCCTCATCCTCTGCTAACACAGAGAACAGACCGCCACATTGGAATGATACAATATAGCTAATCACAAACAATCTTAATGATCTTAAGTTATCTTGTGCCGCCTTATCACAGGAAATTTCCATTAAACATTAACAAATATGTAGCACAGAGATCCCTACCGTGACATTTTTGGATCCATTGTGGGGACTAGATGATCAGAAAATAAAGCAAAACTGGTAGATGCAGTCCAATTTGGGGCACATTAATGAAGAAAGATGGGATCTGACCAAGCAGCCGAGGGCCAACATTATCAGAGAAACCTATTTTATTTCATGGTTTTCCCAATATGTAGATCAAGGGGAGGGAGTTCTAGCCTTTGTTTCTTATAGCAATATACATGAGCAATGATTGTCCAACAGGAGAGTGACAGAGCATATTATATTGAAGGGAAAGGGGAGTAGTGATTATAAAATTAGAAGAAGAATATTTCAGTATACCTTTTTTTGATTTTACAGATCAGCAGAAAAGAAAGTTCAACCAAATTTTTGCAAAGATATGTAACAATGATACCGCAAGTAGTCACCTTTGGAAAAAACACTGGACTAAAGATAAATTATAATTGATAAATTTATTAGGTGTCAATTTAAAACAGAGATTATTGGGGCAGCTGCGTGGCTCGGTCAGTTAAGCATCTGACTCTTGATTTTGGCCCAGGTCATGATCTCACAGGTCTTGACAGCATGGAGCCTGCGTGGGGTTCTCTCTCCACCCCCCACCCCCCATAAATAAAGATTAAAACCAAATAAAACATCAGATTCTTTATACACAAAATGTAAGTGTGTTAAACCTAAAAGTTATAAAACATTGTATTAATTGGAATTATTTGTGGCATTCATATCTTTTCTCCAATTCTAGTTTTCTGTACATGAAGAAAACAAGCTAAGAATAGTTTCTATATGGCCATGCTACAAAGAGATGTACTTTTTAGTTCAAGGGTTATAAAATAATTTAACGCTAGATAAAAAATAAAGAATTTTTTAAAGTACAATACATTCCACACTTACCAAAAACATCACAAGCATTAAATTCATCAATGTAAAGGAAGAAGTTCTTGCTTTCTACCAAAGAATTTAAAAGTAATAGAGTAAAATTTAACTAGTTTTACTTAACTAGTTGTAGAAGCACAGCTGCTCAGAAATTTAGTTTGTTAGTCTAGTGTTTTAGAGTCTAAAGGCAAATGCTTAATAATTTTCTACTCACTTATTTCATGAATACCATTGCTCATTCTAACTATAGGTTTGCCCAGTGTTAATGGTAAAATATGAATCGCTCCATCTGTGGCTTGTCTTAAGTTAACTGGATACATCATATTACGAAATAGCACTAGCTACATGATTTTACTCAGGCTTATCAGTTGGATCCACTACAACAAAAAGTTTTTAAACGTTATAAAAAGTCTGTAGGTTCTGTTTTACTTTAGGCTCTTTCAAGGGCCAAAGAAGAATAGGGCCAGTTACACTTCAGCCTTCAAATCCTACCTAGTGACCCCAGGTTTCCATGCATACAAAGGCCCTAAATAATTTTCCACAGAGACCTGGCTATATAATACTGCCAGATCTTGGAGTTGCAGCTGAACCTTGGCATGCAAGCTCAGTCATCTGTCCCTTGTGGGGTCTGCATCATTACCCCATTTGACTTCCCTATCTTATTGGTGATTTCTTCTGCTGAGGCACTGCTTAGCCATTGGGGGTGGGGCAAAGAACTATAACAAGGATGTGGCCAATCTGAAAAAAAATGAATAGTCTGAGACTCAAGACATTGTCTCTGGTGAAATGCCAGTGCAGTGACATGATATTAGCAGTGGGAGGCCAGCACAAGGGACTTTCGGGGACATGGCCACCTGTGTTTTCTTCATTTTTGTGGAGGAAATGCAGCTGTCACCTGCAATACCTGGCAAGTCTGGGAACACTTACAGAATCATTCTGATCTGATACACAAAGAGGGCACCAATCAAATTGGCCAAGAGGAAGTTTGATAGACTGCCTTGAATTCTAGGTAGGACAAGAACACAACCAAAAACACCAAGCACACTGGTTCCCAAAGTCCCCAGGCAGTCTCGGATGACCTTCAGCATTATTTGCCATAGCTATACTAATTGTTTCTTCACATCCTCCCTCCCACACCCCCCGCCTAAATCAAGTCATTGAAAAAGAAAATGATACAGCTTCATGGAACAAAGTAGAAGCAGAAACATGTAAACTGAAGTATGTGAGAAGCTTCAATAGAAAACAGTGAAAATCAACAGCACTGGCCATAAAAAGAAACTTTCTGCCCCAGACTCCAAGCATGAGGTCTGCTTCTCTTCCTTTGAAAGGAAGACACACAAGAATTAGAAAGGTAGTAGAGAGATGTTAGCAAAAGGGGATTGTCTACCTAATAGGAAAAATGAAAAAGCACTGGAAAGGAATTCAAAGTTATGGGATTTAAAGTTACTTAACTCTGTAATGGTAACCCAAAGAAATAATTTCAAGAAATTAAAAAAAAAAAGTCTTTAACAGTTTTTAGCAGTGGTTTCAACTTCAAAATAAAGTTCATTACTAAACAAATTACACTAATTGTGTACTTTATTGCAAAAGCCTCAGACTTTCATTCATATCCACCATTCACTTCATTTATACTGCCCAAGTCATGTAAATAAAAAATTCTGTTGTAGCAAAGATCTAAAGTTGAAATTTAACAAGAAAGAAATTTAACATAAAGGCAAGTTTTAGTAATAATTCTGTCTTTCATAGTTGCAAATCACATCTCTTGGTTTTTGCTTTAATCTGGTTGTGATTTTAGCGATTAAATGTTTGATTTTCTCATCCACTCAAGCTCATCTCCACAATGACTTAAGATTTCTTTCCATTCCATGAGTCCTTAAGATTCATCATTTTAAACAGCTATTTTTAGTTAATCTGTCCTGCTTAATTTACACAATATAACGAAACTATTGTTCTTTACCTGAATTTCTTCTAAACAATGATTTTATGTACACAGAATCTCTTCAAAATTTCTAGTTTTTTTCCTATATCTAATGAATAGGCTCAAATTTATGAGCCTCATATTCACAAAGCTTAATTTATGATCAGTTAAAAGACGTGTATTGACTATACACTTTCCTGAAAACTACTATTTAAATGGTATAATCCAAAGGTCTTAATGAAAAAACAGAAAGAAAATGATAGGGTACACTGGTTCTTTGGGTGGTTTTATGTGAAGGTGAAACACTATATCATCAGTACAGTGCTGTGTTTTTAGAGTGTGGACTTTGGAGTCAGAGAGAGTAGAGTTCTACCTCCTGATTCGTAACAGCTGTTGAGATAAGTTTGCTAGCTGACTTCTCAAGTTTGCTCCTTTACTCATAAAACAACACTGTTGTAGGAAATGAATGAAATGATTGACATAAACACTTCTCACAATATCTGGTCTATAGCTATGTGCTGAACAAATTGTAGTTATTGATATATATTTATTACTAGGAGAAGTACATTCTTTCTTTTTTCTTGACTTTTAGTTTTGACCCAAATGTAACCAAAGCTCTGTGACAGTGCTTCAAAAAACCAAACATGTCCCTCTCCTCAGAATGCTTAAGGCATGATGAAGGAGACTTGAAGTTACAATGTAAGGCAGATTTCACAATTCCTTAAAGGCGCTACGGAAAAGATAAAAATGAGGAAAAAAACAACTAATGCTTTTTAAAGGAAATGATATTTGAGCAGGACTATGAAGCATGCGCAGGTGTTCTGTAAAAGGAAACAGGGAGATGAGAAGCAGAAAAAGTAAAAACTTTTTAGGCTGTATAGGGGTGCTTGGGTGGCTCAGTTGATTGAGCATCCGACTTAGGCTCAGGTCATGATCTCACGGTTTGTGAGGTCAAGCCCCACATCAGGCTTGCTGCTGTCAGCACAGAGCCTGTTTCAGATCCTCTGTCTCCCTCTCTCTGCCCCTCCCCTGCTAGTGCTCTCTCAAAAGTAAATGAAACATTTAAAAAACAACAATAATAACAACAAAAACAAAACAAAACAAAACAAAACCCCTTTCCGACTGTATAGCCTAAATAGAAGACAATTAGTAAATGCTGGCTAAATATGGAATGTATGAATAAAAATCTCTATTTTATTCTGATCTTACCTATGGACATAATGTGTTCATTAAGCATAAGAAGAATATGCTGCTGACAACCAAATCAGTTATAGACAACTCCACAAAACTCCAAAGAGTCCCTCCCAAATATTCCAGAACAATGGAGCTGTATCCTTGAACATTACTTCTGTTATTTTTAATTTTTTGAACATTACTCCTTTTAAAGAACACAATTACTCAAATGAATTTGGTAAGTCATGGAATTAGGTTAATTTTGGAATGAAGTAAATTCGTATTTAGCTAGTTACCAAAAATGCATTTATTCTGTAAATAGTGACAAAGTGGCTCTACCTATCAGTGAAGTCCTACTTTATCTTTGCCCTACATTAGCAGAGGGACCTCAGTTTCTGTCAGTCACGTAATCTACTAGTAGATATCATTATTTATAAACAGACTCTAGAACATATGTAAGCTCCTGACTACACCTTAAGGAATTCTACTTCTTCCGGTATCAAAAACTGACATCGATAAAGCTCCTGTTCCAGATTACCTTTCAGTATCAGCTCATTTGCGGAGCAGAGACAAAAGGGCATTTTCTGAGCCCACTTAACAATTAAGCTCTTTCAGGCTATCATTAAAGAAGCTACCTAATTTCCACAGATACTATCTGCTCACTCAAAGTAGATCTCTGAGGAGTAGTATTTAGCAAAAACATTCTTAAGAGAAGGATCACTCTCACGGCTTCTGTGTGTAGGCATATGGCATGGTGGGGCACACCAACATAAATGTGTTAGCGCTATAGTTTTCAAGATACTGGCTGAACGTTGTGGGAGATAAGATATGCATGCAAGTAATCATAACACAAGCTGAAACACACAGAGAGCTTTAAGTCATGAGAATTCATTAATGGCAGGGATTATTTACTTTATCTACAGTTTAAAAATAACTATTGAACATCTGATATATATCAGGTACTGGGCTGGGGAAGGGGGGGAGGGGAATGAATCAAGACATCCCATCCTCAAGAAACTTCCAGTCTAAAGTAAAGTAAGTGCACACAAAAAGCAAATTTCAGGATAACAGGTACAGGATGCCACAGACAGAGAGAAAAGGAGAATGAGTCCAATATGGGAATCTAGGCAAGGCTTCTTGGAAAAACTACAGTGTCCGTTGAAAATTCCAGAAGGTCAGGGTCATAATTTTTTTTTTAAACCAATGTATATCCAAGTGGCTAACATAGTACCTAGCACATGATAGAAATGAAAATAAGTTTTGAAATGAAGTGGTAGAATTAATCAATCAAAGAGAGGTATAGAGGGCATTTCAGGTGAGAAAAAGCATGCAAACATGAAATAATTCAAACTAAGCTATAAGCAGGTTAGTAGTATTAGAACCTAAGGCTCAGGCAAAAAGTAACTGGAAATAGGGATAATATATTTTAATATTCTGGATTTCACTGAGGTTCTGAAACAGAAAAAAGGTTGGTGATCAAAAATGTTTAATGTAGCAACTTGAACAATTCATTTACTCTATTTTTCAAGACATGAAAAGTACTACCAAGAAGAAGAAGAGAAAGAGATTAATTCCTATTTAGGATTGCTAAAGTGGCACATGGTGAGGATTTATTAAATGTCTGCTAAGTCAATGACATTGTGATAACACTGCCCATTCATCTGAGTTATGATATTCAAGATCCGAAGTATAAAGGTTCCACATGGAGTGAAGGCTGTTGGATAAAGTGGGAAAAAGAAAAGAAAATCTATTTCCAGATTTTGTGTCCAAAAAATACAAATGAGGAACTTGTGTTAGCTGGTTTACAATTATTTGACTACAGGGTCTCAAAAATTACACATAGCACAGCATCTAGTATGTTGAAAAGATACTAAGAAAATCTGAGAAGGTATACATGAAACAGCCCCTTGTTAACTGCAAATTCATGATTAATCCATCATAGTGCAGGATAGAACAAACAAGTGAGTTATTCCAAAAAAGTGGCAGGCCGGTAATATAGTCCCAACTCTATTAAAAGAAAAACTGTTAGCTTAGAAAATCTAAAGAATTCCTTCTTAAGTGCACTTTAAACAGAGGATAAAATATTTTCAATAAGTAGTATCTACACACACAGATATACAAATTCAAATTTTGGCTAGTTAAAGAAGCATTTAAAATGAATTTGTTGAAAGCTAACAACTTTAAAGACACATAGGCTGTATTTGCACTAGTTAAGCAAGAGAAGAAAAACTGGCAAGGAAATGGAAAACATATTGGACACAAAAATCTAAAATACATTGCCTGCTTGGCTGTCTGCCTAGCAAGGTTGTTGCGGTAGAATGACTAGTGAATTAATCCAGACAGGTGGGTCTGAGGAAGTAACAGACAAAGGCACAATGCAACTAATGACTGAAAAATCGATAATGAAGATCTAAATCTAAAGTTTGGAAGGTTTTTGACAACTACTCTGCAAATTAAGGTTAACATCACTGTCTGATGCTGATCAAATTGGCCAGATGTCAAAGTATAATTAAAAAAAAAAAAAAAAAGATTTCAAATGAACAGCATGTATCCCAGATCCAAGCACCCGTTAAAATGGAGAGAGGCCCTTCATCTGGGTAGTTTCTAGTTCAAATGCATCCAAAGACTCAGGAGACAGTCAGTGATTCTTTAACATTGGTTAACAGAAATAAGAGTTAATTTGCTCAGACAAAATTCTTTCCTAATGAATCACTGCCCTTCAATTTGCTCCTTTATTTAACATTTACAAAGGTTGTTATTGACGTCTACTGTATGTCACTGCCAGGGGACCAAGCTGTGTCTGTACTTAGAAAGAACACAATGGAGAGGAGGTGGAGTTAGAATCAACACTGAAGCTTGCCTTCCTCAGACTGCCAAACACATCCTAGCCTAACAGTCTCATCCTAAATACTGTACAGCCAACTAAATTGATCACTGTACTGAACAGAAGACAAGCCTTCTGCATTGTAAGAATTGACAGAACAAAGATAGACAAAAATAACTCAATAAAACTATCAACAACAAAGTTTTAATATGCCTTCCCTGTTATTTTTCAGTAGTCAGATTATTTAGCTGAATATGATCTCTTCACAAAATAAAAACAAGTTTTTAAAACATCTGCAAGCTTTCCTGTGCCTTTTATGATCCATAAACCCACTTTTAAAATTATACAACTGTTTTAACAATAGTTCTCATATTAAGAGTGGCTGGATTCTAACTGAAATAAAACGATCTTCATCCAAAATTAAGGGAAATGTTACTACAAATTTTAATTCATCAATAACAGGGAATGTTTATTGAGAATTATTAGTGTACCAGGTACTATGTTAAGCTCTTCGCATTGAGTATGTCCCTTAATTTTCAAACCAATCCTGTAACTTAGGTATAATTACTATCCTCACTTATAAAAAACTAAAGAAACCAGAGCCAGAATTTAAACCACATAGTCTGACATCAGTAATGCTTCAGAAAAGTAGCTTTTTTATTTACAGTTATGAAGTAGTTTTGCTCACTCAAGACAGATCTTAAAATTATAGTAATATGATAGATCATTTTCTTTTTTTTTTTTTTAATGTTTACTTATTTTTGAGAGAGAGAAAGATAGAAAGAAAATACAAGTGGGGTAGGGGCAGAGACAGAGAGGGGGAAAGGATCCAAAGCAGGCTCCATGCTGACAACAGGGAGTGCGATGTGGGGCTCGAACTCCCTAACAGTGAGACCATGACCTGAGCCAAAGTCTGATACTTAACTGGCTGAGCCACCCAGGTACTCTGTGAAAGATATTTTCTACCAGAATTATTACAGACCTGATATTTACTATAAAGAAGAAGTTAACATACTTTCTTTCTACCTCTTTTATTTTACTGGATTTTAAAGATTCTGGCAATTGAATCTCAACATAAAGCATTTTTTTCTTTATTTCTATTTTTCTTCATGAAGAAAACTGCCATTAAGAAGAATGAACTTGCATGGCTAGCAGTTTGACACGGATGCCAAAGAATGATGAAATTTGGAAACACAATACCCAAATCAACTCACACCTGGGAAAGGAAGTCAATAAAAGTTGTCACTGAATTACTTTATCATTCTTCTCAATGACACCAGGCTTCTTCTCAATAACTTGATCACAACTAAATAAAGTATCTGTTTCTCAGCCATTAAATTATGTAGGAAAACCAAAATAATGCAGTAGTCTAAATGAAATGGGAATGGCAATTACTATATAAACTATACTAAAGTATAACCACTCAGAGGATGAGACTGTATAACTCTCATATATCATCTAATAAACAATTACTAAAAGAAAGTCCATGCTTAGAAAATATTATGCAACAGTATCTATCAGAGTAAAAAAAATACATAACTTGTCAACCACTGGGTCCCACAATCTTATTTGTATGTCAGCTATATTAGGAACCTGGAATTTACTTGTACATGAGAAAAGGTTCATATATGGAATCTAGGGTTAGAACAGTGTGACAGTTAAAAAGCTCTGGAGTAAAAAAGGCCAATATATTTCTGTCACTACTAACAGCATTAAGAAAATACTTAACCTTGCTGTGCCTCAGTTTCCTCATCTGTAAAATGAGCATAACGATACCTAACTCACATGTTTTTCTTGAGGATTACATGAGACAATGTTATAGAAACAATCAGAACAGAATCCAACACAGTAAGGTCCTGTGTAAATAGCAGCCTAGCAACTGGACAGAAGTGAGAAGGAAAATGACATTTCTCCCTTCTTTTCTGGGTTTGGTGGGAGTTATCTTCTTACCTCTTACTGTATAATCCTCTCCTATCATCTAGTATCCCTCTGCTCACCTGGTGCCCAGTGTGTGCAACTTTTTACTGTAGATCCCTGCAGTGATTTGTCATCAATAGTGTATCACACATTCCAAAATAAATGAATTCCCTTCTCCTTTAATTAAAACTTCTCTCCTAGGAACTAAGTAATCCAACTTAACTAAGTTTTAAAAATACATTAACATTCTGACAGATTATGCTTATTAACCCAAACCAGTCACTGGTAAAATATAAAGCACTGAAACAAAATTAAAATTTAGACAAAAACAGACAGACCAGCCTTTCCTAAGAATTTGCCTACAGACCTGCTCCTTTAAATCATTTCTATTAGCCATAGCTTCTGCCAATGTAATCCACGGCTCTACCAGGTTCTTAATATTTTCAAAATAGATTCCATAGCAGTGTGTAGATTTACAGTCATTTGCTCATGAGCTGCCAATGTCACCAATGTCACTGCCAATTTCACAGTAACTACAAAACCATATATTTTGATGTTAAAACCTCAAAAATTGTAGAATTTTAAACTTACTTTGATCAGATGCTAACATCTAGAATAAAATATGTTTCATTTGTTTATGGAATTCATTTCTTAAATATCTCAACATTAAATGCATTAAAGCTGGTGAATATCAATAGGGACCAAACTGTAATTTTTAATGGAACTTTGAACCTTTGACTTTCTTCAATTTTCCCAATTAATGAAAGGGTGGAAAACTATTACGCACACTGTGAAGTAAATGGATCCCAAAAGAATCTTCTAAAATCAAAAGAATAGAACAAATCTGAAAGCTCAAAGTTTTCTCAGTCTAAACCAATACTTAATCAGACATTTAATTTTGTTTGAAAACTGTTTTATTTTTAACTGATATGCAATAGAAACAGAGCAAAATGAAGATTCAGGTTAATTTGGGTTTTTGTTCTTTGCACTAAGACAGCCCTTATTTTAGTTTTGAGCTTGAAAAGGATCTGCTTTTACTCATTCATTTATTCAATATATACTTAATAGCGTAAGGCATAAAGGTTCCAAAAGACATAAAACAACTTAAAAGTCAACCAACTAGATTATGAAACCAAGAACACTGTCTATTTGGGAAGAAGAGTGGGAAGGGTCAACACTGAGATTTTGTCAAACTAGAACCTATTCTGTGAGAAATTCATACATCCTAAAAAATGCTTACAAAAGCTAAGTGCTTCCACCCCACCGATCCCGCCATGACTTCCACTTAAAATCATAATTGTTTATGTAAACATTACAATTGGTTAAAGAGCCTGTATTTTTTTCACTGGTTGAAAAGCACTGAAAAACTGCCAGTCATTACCAGTTCCCCTGCAAGTAACAAGCTTTTGATGGAGCAATAAATAAAACATCATGTAATACGTTCATATGTTAAAGAACAGAAAGTAATACTTATGTACTTTCAAAAAGGGATCACAAAAATAAATTCAGTTGCTAGGCTTCAATATGGTTCTCAGAATTTAAGCCCCACTCACTGAAGTCTCCTATTGCTATTGAGAAGGTCATTACCAAAGCCCAAGACTCAATTTCAAGGTTGGGACCACAGACAGCCTCACCTCTAAATCTTTTTTCAAAGGTTGTTCTGTATCTTCTGGCAGACAAAATTCTCAACTCTAGTAGTCCTTTCTTGAAAGGTAAGGGAAAGCCACTCAAGAAATGTTACTTTATCTATTTACTAAGTACCAGTACTATGTTTCAGGCATATACTAAAAGATATGGATACAAGAATTAATAAATGCTCAGGGAATTTATAGTTCAGTTGAAAAAGAGGTGTATACAACTCTCTATGATAAAAGATGATTTAAAAAAGAACTCAGGGGGCGCCTGGGTGGCGCAGTCGGTTAAGCGTCCGACTTCAGCCAGGTCACGATCTCGCGGTCCGTGAGTTCGAGCCCCGCGTCAGGCTCTGGGCTGATGGCTCGGAGCCTGGAGCCTGGAGCCTGTTTCCGATTCTGTGTCTCCCTCTCTCTCTGCCCCTCCCCCGTTCATGCTCTGTCTCTCTCTGTCCCGAAAATAAATAAAAAACGTTGAAAAAAAAAATTAAAAAAAAAAATAAATAAAATAAAATAAAAAAGAACTCAGCAAGTTGCACAAAGTATTAAGAAACTACAAAAGAAGCAGTGATATTGCCTCTATCTGAAGTCAGGGATATCAAATATGAACTGATTCTTGATAGGAAGAAAGTCGGTGGCATTAAGCAAAGGCAAACACTGCAAAGTGAATGATAATTCTAGAAATAAGGAGTTGCTGAGATATGCCTAGACTGAAGAGTACTTGACAGAGATGGGGATGAAAAAAAGTGAGAGCTAGAAAATGAAGATTCTTTAAATGCCATGCTAAGGAACCTAAACTTTTCCTTGTAGAAAGGATAATGATGTAGAGAGATCTATGATAGATTCCTGTCACGAAAAACTAAAATTGCTAACAAAAAACTTAGCATTCATACTGAAAATCGTGTTTAAGTTAAATGAGTTTAAAATTTATTTTTCTTTTCCCACTTAAATCAAATGTACTGGGTTCCTACAGCTTTATCTGGAATTTAATGTCTACACAATATTCTATCTTTATATACATTATAAGCTTATTAAGTACAAAGTCTGAGTCCTTAATAGTTCTTCTGAATAAAACGTAGTCTTTTTCATTTTGGTATTTTCCACTCTCACAAGCATGGTGTTTAAGAAATAGAAGGCACTCAATAAAATATGAAGAGACAGGTGGTGTATTAAAACACTTACAGAAAACAAAAACTATTAGAATTTGCTCTATACCAAAACAATTTCACAAAATGAACTGCCTGTCCACTGGTTTTCCACAGAAAATCAAGGCCACACAGGCCTTGCTGAAAGGATGGAATATCAATTGCTACACTCACAGCACACAGCAATCTAAGCTGCTCTAGGGCAGCACCTCTGTATCCCAACAGTTGTAGAGATCAAATTGCAGCTTGGCCATGCACAGGCACAAAGAGTTAGCAGACATCTTAGGGCATTCCAAATGGTATGCTCTTTGCTCCCAGTTATCTGCCAAAGTAGTCATCCTTCAGGCACAGGGCTAATCTGGGGCCTATCCGTGAAAAAGCTACTGGAGGCTTGGCTCCTTTGCACTATGATGTCAGATCACTGGAAAGTCAGATCACTTGGGAACCCAAGTGAGGTCAGGCCACAGGGCTAGTTTGGCATGGAGGTTATTCCCAGTTCCCAGGCTTCCGACTCAAGCCTAGGGAGCTAGAGACCTCAGCTGCCAGAGGACTAGGGTTTCTGGACTGAAAAATTTCCAATAGAAGTCTTCATTTCTATCTTCTCAAGTTTCCTCTATGCCACACAGGCAAAAATGATGAAATCTTACCAAGGTCTGCTGATCAGTTCTGTATCATCTTCCCTCAATAAGCATATACCAAGGGCTTCAGTTTAAATTATCTCCCACTGTTAGGTCTTAGGGAAGGACAAGCAATTTCTGCTATCCCCCAGTGAATCAAAAAATCCCTTTTTATGCCCGCAACAAGTCACTAAGAAAGGCTGTTGGCACTATGTTTTCATGGAGTTTGGCCTAAAACTCAATGAGATTCAGCTACTCCATGCTTATGTCCAGGGTGAAATAACAAGACATTCCAAGAAGCCAACCAGAAGCAAGTTAGTTCAGTTCGCACCAGTTCTGCCACAGGTGACCTTCATCTTTAAAAAACTAAAAAAACTAGAATGGGAATAGAGCAAGCCAGAAAAGGGAGGACATTCAAACATGACATCACCTTAAGATACCATACATGGGACTAACACCAGGGACACTGCACCTGGGACAGGATATAAATGTGTTCTTCACTCAGTGAAACTCTATATTTCTGTTGACAATTTTAGCCCAGTAACCCACACACTGCAATTTGAATCTCCTATTATCACATCAACTCTTTTTTTCCTTTTCCCCTAACAACCCAATAAATGTTGGGAATATTCTGAAGGTGTAGCTTCCAAAGTACCTCAATTTTAACATCTCAGTTTCCTCACTTGTACAAGACGTACCAAGGCCATTTTTAGCTTTCAACAGCCAATGCATCCATTCTAAGTCCAGCCCAAATAACCCATAAAGACAGACTGAATCTCTTAAAGGGTTTTGTGGAACTGGACAAAAGGCAACAGGCTACATTACTACTCTTGTATTCTTTTCTTTCCTATACACAAAGAACTCACTTTCCCCAATTAAAAACAAACTTTGAATCAAATTCCTAAGAATTGATTCTTGAGAGCCTGGTCTTAGACAAACTAAGTAATGGGCACTATGGAAAGATGATTCCAGTTTCTCAGGTGTCTAAGTGTTTGTTTAGATTCTGTATTAAAAATAAGAATATCACACGCATTAGATTAGACACTATTAACACTAGCCAAGAAGATTCTTATAGTGTCATATAGTTTCACACTATTTGTGACACTATCCTGCTATGGCTTTCAAAGGCAAATGAAAACTCCTTTTCCGCCTTATTATGGTACACTTAAAATGCTTTAAAACAGAATTTTTCAAAATAAAATCTTAATAAGCAGATGAACCAGAAATCTTGTGGGGTTTTTTTGGAGCCAAGATTGACCATGTTAATTCTTTCCTACTGCGTGCTTTACTGACCCTTAGAGCCATTATCTTCCAAGGCAATCTATTATGACATTAATCAGATATATTATACATTGTTATGTTAACATGAGTATGCATGTTGAGAAAGCTATGTCTTTACAACTTGCTGGGTAATTTATGAGTCATTTTAACTTTTTCTGAATTTCCACAGTCCAGTTTCCTACAACACTGAATGATCTATATATTTTCTCATTAGAAATATCAGATCCAATGGTCTATTAGAAAGACCATTTGGATCTTGATTTTTAAAATATTACATATATATTACAAATATATACAGCTTGATGGCCATTCTAACTTCTTTAATTTTGCTCCTTCACAAATTAATGTTTCCTAGATACCCTAGATATATCTGCATTGAATAGGAAGTTCGTTATGGTTGACTTAAGTACAACCGTGATTTATGGTAATGTGTAAATTATTTAAATAAGAATATTTAATGACTTAAATAAATCTCATGACCTTAAACTAGTAGTTTCTAGGAAGGAAGGTAGAAAGCCAAGTAAGCTGGCTTTCTACAACAATTTCTATTCATTTGTGATATACAACAGTATTCAGTGTTTATCTCAAAAAAAACCCTAAAACACTACTGATGATAATAGCCTAAAATAAATAATCCAAACTTTAATTATCCAAAGTTTAATTAGTTAATAGTTAACCTAGGCCACAGGGTCAAATTAACTAAATATAAGAATAAGTTAAGATACTTTATGTTAAGAGAAATAAAAATTCCAATATTCTTATAGAAAAGCATAAACCTAAGTACAAAGAATTACAGAATTATTCATTAAATGCCACAGAACTTAGACTGTCCTATTTATGATATTAATAATTATGATCATTATGCATGGTTCCAACTAACTGCCTCATAGGAAATAAGAAATATATTTTTTAGAAGATCAGAGGCCCTATTCCCTTCCTAAGACAAGATCTTAGTACCTTTATAATAACTGACATCTTAGCCCTCCTAGCTTTCTCCAGCTGACCCCACACACTGAAGCAGAGTTACAAATGCCCAAAGAAAGAAGACCCACTAGGGAAAATTGTATTCGCTCAGCTTTGCATGCATCAGTGGACTTCACAGTAGATAAATATACCCTACAGCCAGATTAACTGACACAGTGAAGCAAAAAGGGAAATTTGAGATTTAGCCACTTCATCTTAAACCTCTTTTTAAGTAAGGGGTGGTTTGTTTTTACTTCAGCTTTCACTATATAAAAAAATCTGCCCCTAAGGACTCACACATTTCTAATGCTAATCATTTAAAAAAATGTTTCCACAAACCTTAAGTTTCTAATACACCAGTTATGATTTTAATAGATTCATAATTACGGTCTTTGCATTTCACAAATGACACAAAAGTTTTAACACAGAGGAAAGTATGCTTTTATTAGCTCTTTGCACACATATTTAAAAGCAGGACTTCTTTAAAAGCTTAGGAAAATTTGACAAATTATGTAGAATCTTTTAAAATACACGGGGAAGTTATAAATTAGCCTACTGATGTTTTTTCTCAACTCCATTTCCAAGAACCCTCCCCCTTTCTCCACCCAATTACCTCACAAAAGACTCCAAGCCAGAACTTCCACTAAGGAGTTGTTTGCCTAAAATACCTAACCCCAAGGACCACCAGAATAGCCTCACCTACCTAGATTTTCAAACTCTTCCTGTGGAACCAGCTTCCTGTGACTAGTGAAAATCTGAAAACTGCAGAAGAGTTTCCTAAGTAGGATTAGCATTTTAAGTGAAGGGGAGGAATTTTTTATATCTAATTGAAATTATAAATAGCAGTCAACCTGATCCTCAAACCTCATTTCTCATTCAAGTAAAAGTGAGGATACATCCAGACAAAATTTGTTGTTGCAAGTTTCTACCTTGCCTTGGAGGTGAGGGGTGGGGAGACAAGGACCAGCCCCAGGTGAAGTTTAACCACCAAAAAATTAACTTTGGGACCTTCCAATATTTTTCTCTGACAAGCTTATTCTCTTTCCCGCATCCCAGGCACCGAGTGTTACATGCTGCCCTCTTGCCAGTATTTTTCAAGATAAATATTCAATTCTGAAATGCAGATTATCTTGCTTTTTAGATGTCCTCAAGAACACATATACAGCTTTTTGGCCTTTGATGTTTCCCACTCCCTTTGCCCACAGGTACAATACTGCGTGCTGTGCACACAAAGCAAAGGACAAATGTTGACAAAAAGATTCTTCTCACTTGCTAGTGTCACCATTACAGTTACACAGTTTCCCAAAACTAAAAGTTCAAGAGCCATTCTTCCTTTAGAAATACAGGGATTTTCAGTGGTTTAATAGGCCCCAAGGGGGACTATTTTGGTATAGATTTCTATTGGAAATGTTTCTAGAAAAGTAATCTCTGCACACTATGACCCTTCTTTTCCCCCCTGTATTCCCTAACCTACACACTCCTACATCTTTTAAATTTCCTTCAATTTATTTATTTATATATTCAGTTATCTATTTGTATATGTATTTTTTCTTTAAATTTTTATTTTTGAGAGAGAGAGAGAGAGTAGGGGAGGGGCAGAGAGAGAAAGGGAGACACAGAATCTGAAGCAGGCTCCAGGCTCTGAGCTGTCAGCATAGAGCCCAACGCAGGGCTTGAACTCACGAACTGTGAGATCATGACCTGAGCCGAAGTCGGATGTTTAACCGACTGAGCCACCCAAGTGCCCCTGTATATGTATTTTTAATTAAACTTTTCTTTTGAGATAACTGTAGATTTACATGAAGTTGTAAAGAAATAATGGAGACATCCTGTATACTCTTTACATATTTCTCCCATCTTGCCATATCACAACTAGGTCATCAACACTGACACAATCTACTTGTCATATTCAGATTTCTCCAGCGTTTTTTCATTTGTGTGAATGCGCATGTATACATTTAATTGAATACAGTTCTATCACAGGTGTAGGTTTACATATTTGCCACTGCAAATCATGATACAGAACAGTTCCATCAGCCTATAAGGATCTCTTGTGTTCAACTTTTATAACTACATCAACCTGTCTCCTTAATTCCTGGTAACCAACTATCTGTTCTTAATTCTACAATTTTACCATTTCAAGAGTAGTATACAGATGGAATCATACAATATATAATCTTTTGAAAAGTGGCTCTTTTTCCCACTCAGCCTAATTCACTCAAGATCAATTTAAAGTTTTACAATTAAAGTTTTTAATAATTCACTCCTTTTTTATTGCTGAATAACATTTCAAGGTATGAGTGTATCAGTTGTTTAACCATTCACCCAGTGAAGGATATCTGGACTGTTTCCAGTTGTTGGTTATTACCAAACAAGGTGCTATTAACATTTGTGTAAATTTTAATTTCTCTGGGATAAATGTTCAAGAGTGCAATTGCTAAGTTATATAGTAATTGCATATTTAGTTTTATAACAGTCAGAATGTTTTCTATAATGGCTGTACCATTTTACATTTCTAATGTAAATTTTCAGTTACTTCCTTAGATTAAATTCCTTACTGGTGGAGTTGAGACACAATGCCTTTTTTTAATAGATATACAAATTCATCTTCATAAGTATGTTGGGACCATGTTTTTCCTTCCAAGTGTATCATGGTAAACTGGAAAGGTAAAATCATGATCAGGTCGTGATCTCACAGTTTGTGAGTTCGACCCCACACCTGTGCTAACACTTCAGAGACTGGAGCCTGCTTAGGATTCTGTGTCTCCCTCTTTGTCTGCCCCTCCCCTGCTCATGCTCTGCCTCTCTTTCAAAAATAAACATTAAAGAAAAAAGAAAAATATAAACAGACATAGAGAATACACATAACAACATAAAAATTATGAATGAATATATACATATATCCCCTCTGTATCTCTTGGGAAAAAGTAAATTATAAGCAGACACCTTCTATTGTGCTAGTACCCAAAGATGTTTTCTAGGATCTTTGTAAGACACCTAAAGATAGGTGACTGGCTGGCTCAGTTAAAAAAGTGTGAGACTCTTGATCTCAGGGTCTTGGGTTCGAGTCCCATGTTGGGTGTAGAGATTGCTATAAATAAATAAATAAATAAAAACTAAAAGCAATTTTTTAAAAAGAAAACCTAAAGATAGGGGTGCCTGTGTGGCTCAGTCGGTAAAGTGCCTTACTTTGGCTCAGGTCACAATCTCACAGTTCGTAGGTTCAAGCCCTGCATCAGCTCTGTGCTGACAGCTTGGAACCAGAAGTCTGCTCAGATTCTGTGTCTCCCTCTCTCCCTGCCCGTCCCCTGCTGGTGCATGCTCTCTCTCTCTCTCAAAAATAAATAAACATTAAAAATAAATAAAGTACATCTATATAAAAAAAGAAAACCTGAAGATAATACTTACATTTTTAAAAAGATACCTGACTGAAATCTTACTGTAAAATGAAATAAAACAAAAGCCTGTACTTAATGTGCTCCTATCTGGTCTAAACATACAGATGTGCATGTGTGCATGCACATGCACACACATACCAAGAGTAAAAATGCTCTCTGCATTTAATATTGTTGCTAAATGTTTTGCACATATATGAAAGGAAAATAAAAAAACAGGTGAGAATTCTTTGGTGGGAGCATATTTCATTGTATGCAAACCTGAGCAAAAATTTACAAAAATCATCATATAGCAAAAACACCCTACATTTTCTTTTAAACCTTTATGACAGAAGAGCGTGAAATTGAAGACGAATAGCATTTCAAATCAGAACACTTCCTAAACACAAACCATTAAGGTACGTTACATGAAAATTACATGAACTGCAACAAAAATCTGTAATTTACATTTACTTTACAAAAACTGTTCGGATACAAATCTAGAAAATGTTATAATATTTTTACCACACACCCTTTGGAGAGATTTCCAAATTCAGAGTGCAGACTCTCAAAAAAAGCAACAAACAATATACTTTTTTGATGATTACGCCACTGCCACACTATCCTCTCATCAGAGACTCTTCCTTTGGACTCTTCCCAGCTATTATCTGCAGATTTCTCTCTGTAGAACTGCCCCAATGCCACATCTCCACTGGGTTGCCTAAGTTTCACCTTTTCTTCTCCTAGTGTGATAGTTCAACTCAGTACAGCTACAATTTTATATTGATGTTATGAGAAGGAGTTTTCTGAAAAATTTCAAGTTATAGAAAACTAAGGGAACACCAAGATTTCAGATGAAGGAAATCTGACATGTGCCTAAAAAGCCAATTATCAGTATCCTATCTAAAGACAAAAACAAGAGAAAAATAATTCACCTAGTGAGCAACTTACTATTCTGTATAGAGGTAATAAAGCCCTAGAAATTTTAGAAATAATTCACCAGCACCACAAGCACTAATCACCATGTCTGGATATTCAAAACACACACCCACACCCACAACAACCCTGTTATGTTTCCTAGAATTTCACACACACATATATATCATGTTACCTCTTCAAAAAATTGACAGTGTTGCTATTGTTTAAAGTATTTTTGTTACATTATCTGGAATAAGATTAACACACTAAGGCCTGGAGAACAAATCCAGGCCACCAACTGTTCCTTTTATAGCCCATGAGCTAAGAATAGTTTTTTGTTTTTAAATGGTTATATAAGTACCTGCATAATATTGATTTTGCCTCCTGGGCTGCAAACCCTAAACTATTTACTATCTGGCTTTTTGCAAAAAGGTCTGCTGACCCCTGATCTCAGGGATCAGTGTAGAAAAGTATGTAACAGAAATTAATAAAATTTATGACTATTAACTAATTGATTTAATTTGCAGTAAAGTAGCCTTGCGCCCTACTCCTATTTAATTGTGACTCCCTAGAAATTTCATACCATCTGAGGAGTTTGACAATCCTCCAGAGATATTCTCAAAGTGAAAAACAAGTATGTAATACAAGGATTATTGTTACATACTTCACTACACCATACATATGATAATAGCGACAAAAAAAAAATTCTCAACAAGAAAGAATTAAAACTCACCCTGATATACACCAGAAAGCCCTAAAATACAGGTAAGAAAGGCGTGTGTTGCTGTTCATAAAAACCTAAAATCTCAAATAACAAAAACAAAACAAACCCATCATGGAAGCCAAAGAAAATGTGAGCTATAAAAAGCAAAGGCTGAATTTTGTAAGAAAAAAAAAAAAAGAAACTGAAATGCGAAGAAGATTACATAAATGGTGGACTGACACTGAAGCAACAATCTTTTGAGGAGATTCACTTAAAACACAAAGCTTATTAAGTACTGCAGCAATGCGGTACAAAACCTATACAACTGAAGGATCTGAATGCCATAAATACCTTCAAACAATAATGTTTCCACAATTTAAACCAAAACAATTCAGGATATGCTTTCAAATTTTTAAAAAATTCACTTTCATCTGGTGGTTAATTAAAACTTGCAAAAACAGTGTGACACTAACCAAGCTAGTACTAACTCTTCATTTTGAAAGACCCTCCAGAGTTTTCAGCGTATGGGAAATACCAGTTGCACCTCCTCCTACTTTCAGTCTTTATGATAACCATGTATTTTTCAACCTTCTCAATTGAGAACTAGTGAGCGAGATGACCTTTAAGATCCATTCCAGTTCAACCATTCTATGAGAATTTTAGTATTTATTTTTAACAAAACACTCAGAAAACCAATAGTAAATGATAAAGGGATCATTGTAACCATTAGCAATGAAATCTGAAATATTACCACATAGGAGGCATGATCTGATAATGCTGTTCCGGGATTTTCCCTTATTCAAATAGCACCCCAAATTCTTTTTTTTTTTTTTAATTTTTTTTTCAACGTTTTTTATTTATTTTTGGGACAGAGAGAGACAGAGCATGAACGGGGGAGGGGCAGAGAGAGAGGGAGACACAGAATCGGAAACAGGCTCCAGGCTCGGAGCCTGACGCGGGGCTCGAACTCACAGACCGCGAGATCGTGACCTGGCTGAAGTCGGACGCTTAACCGACTGCGCCACCCAGGCGCCCCCAAATTCTTAACTACGTGCCATGGTGTGGATCTCAGATTACATGCATCTAGGAAAACTGTAAAGTTTACAAAAGTTCCTTTAACAAAATTATTCTTTTGTTCTCTAGTAACCAAGTAGCCATACCTCCTGCAATGTATCCCACTATGGGCAGAGTTCACTTTCACTTGGTTGCAATTAGACACAAACAATGGGAAGATTCAAGGAAGAACCATTTATCAGATCTATGCCACTGGCTGACTATAAAGCTATGCAGAGCAGTAGGGATAACTACTGATCACAGAACATACACAAGTGATAATGAACACAGGAACTGGGTAAACAAAAATAAAGGTCCTCCTTACAGGAGTCCCTAGAGTTACCAGTATGCAAGGATGCAGAGTTAAGCCAACATTATGACCTCATGAAAATATTCACTAATAACCACAAAAGTTAAAAAAAAAAATGTAATCCCTGTGAAACAGGCCTGGCAGATAGTGTGGCTATCTCGGGCTAGAGTCAATGGTGCCGTTGGTCAGTCTTTTGGTAAATATACCACTATACCAAGCTATACAAAAGAAATCCATCAAAAGTTCAGTCTCACGCAAGAGACTCAAAATTGCATGAAATCCTTGAAAATGATGTCAAAGAACCACTTCATTAAACACAAAAGTCACTGACAGACTGGAACCTGAGTTAGAGTCTGTTAATAACTAAAGAGAAAATCAAAAAGGTTCAAATGTCAGGTACAAGACATTTCTATATTACCAAACAATTTTCTGAAGACAAAAACTACACCAAAAACTCAATAATTAATTCATCCTTTGTTCACTTAAGACCTAGGGGATTATGTAAATCACTGTTTGCTTTGTTAATATTAGTTTTACTTTTCAAATAAAGTCCCAATCAAACATTTTTTTTTCTTCTATCTTCTGAAATTTCAGCATTTCTTTTATGTAATTCTAACTAAATCTTGTAAGTAATTCATTCCAGGATTAATTATGCTTAGATAAAAGGGATCTGAATCTATACAGAAGTACTCCTGAAACTCTGAAACCTCTTTCAAGTACTAACTACCCTGGTCTTTCCCAGACTGGGTGGGCCTAAAAAACAAACAAACAAAAACATTAGCTAATCTTTGGCTCATAAGAATGATTTCTGAAAGAACGGGTATCAGGTCATCTGAACTATGGAAAAGAGTCTGCTTTTCGGGGTTGTGAAGGCAAAGTAGGGATATGGAAAGAGACAATGTTGCTAGGAGCAGAGTATTATTAAAAAAAAAAATACATAACATAACTGCATTGAAAGAAAACATTCCAAACCACTAAGGAATAAGGTATCCTGTAAAATGGGAGCCAGAAGGGTCAATTTACAACAATTTGCAAAGAATGGAGTGAGGGAACTACAAGTACAGACTAAGACACAGAAGCACCCCCTTCCGTATTCCACTTTCTTGGCCCATTTTGCCTCTCCGATTTTATCCCATTCTCCCAACAAAAACTTTTAAGGGTAAAGTAAGGGATCTGATGACATTGTTTGAACACCTGGATCTGCCATGTCTAAAATCAATCTATTTTCAGCTGTCTGCAATATGTGACTCAGTACTTTTTATTGAACACAGTTTAAGTTCATTTCTGTCATTTGTAAGGAAAAAAGTCCTGACTAATACACTAGATTATGTTACTCCACAATAAAAAACTTTCCCTGTTCACTTCCGGCTCTGTCTTATTTTGATTTCTTCTGAATTTCTGTAAAAACTTCTTTGTATCACTCCCCTTCTAACATGTGTAATAATTATCAAAATTATTTCCCCTACCACATTAAAACAGCAAAATCTGTAAAGACAGACTGAACCTTACTTTCATATTCTGCCATATGCTATTTTCACACATTAAAAGGCAGAAAAAAAGGCATGAACGGATACATGAAGGAGAAAGAGGGAGGTATTCAACAATTCAGACTGGTTAATTCAGACTGGTCTAAGCAGTAGCAGAAGAAAGAAAAAGATATGCATGAGGAAGAAAAAGATATTAAGAGCTAGAATGTGGAAAAAATGCTCGACAGAGGTACAAAAGAAAAAAAGCAGTGTAGGAGAAAGGGGATATGAGCTAAATTAGAATGAAGAGGGTTGGGTCCAAGGTTTCTTTAACTACTCACTTCATTTTTCTTGGCTTTGGTTTCTTCAATGGTAACTAGGATTTTTTTATTCAAGTTTCTCAGTGCCAACATTTTGTTTGTAAGTAGCCAAAGAACAGAGAATAAAAATCAATGAATATGTAATCCATATCCTTTCCTGAGACTTGAGTTAATAAAACATAAGTATCATCCTTATGAAATACTGTCAAACCAGGTACTAAACTACACTGTTTCCCCTAAGCACAATTATCATTAATTGTTAATGATTAATTGTTAAACATTAATCATTTTCATTAACTCATCTAGTGAAGGAATTTCATATACATCAAAGTTATAAATCTTTTTATTTTAAAGTTTATTTATTTTGGGGCGGGGAGGAGGAAGAGAAAGACAGAAAAAGAGAAAATCCCAAGCAGGCTCTGCACTGTCAGCACAGAGCTCAATGTAGGGCTTGAACCCACCAACTGCAAAAGCATGACCTGAGCCAAAACGAAGAGTTGGCTGCTTAACCGACTGAACCACCCAGGTACCCCAAACTTAGAAATCTTTTGAGGCCAGAGTTCTACTTACTGTGCTTTGATATTCTGAAAATGGTGATTCTACATTTTTTTGTAACTCTAGAAGAACTCTGGATTAATCAGAAATTATACTGCAGGCAAGATCAAGTATACAGAAGAGTTGAAAAGAGCAAATATATAGGAAAAAAGTGTACTTGGGTTTACATTCCCAGACAAGCCCATAGAAACCTACTGAATCCGTAATAAAATGAAAATAATGTAGTAGCTGCTATTAGAGGGGGCCCCTTAAACTCTGAGGTAAAGAACGGTAGGGCTGACAGGCGCCTGGGTGACTCAGTCAGTTAAGCGTCCCACTTCAGTTCAGGTCATGATACCATGGTTTATGAGTTCAAGCCCTGCATCAGGTGGGCTCAAGCCCCACTCTGGGTTTTGCACTCCCTCTCTCTCTGCAACTCGTGGGATTCTCTCTCTCTCCCCCTCTCTCATAATAAACAAACAATTTTTTTTTGAAAAAAAAAAAAAAAAAAAGAAGGGTAGACGAGCTGAGCAAACAGACTCCAACATGAAAGGAAGGACAGTTGGTTTATTTATAATTCAAGTAAGTCTGCTAAAAAGACTTAACAATACTGTATTTGAACAACTCAACCCAACCTATATTAGCTAAGATGTCTAAAATAAGTTACAAAAATATATACAGCGATATCATTAACATTGTGCCATTTTACATTTCAGACAACTTTTCATGTATTATCTTTTATTTTCCCCATAAAACAATCTATAAGTATTGCTCAGTTGTGTGCCTCATGGAAAACTAGTTCCTCAAAGGCTAATGATCCTTTATACAAGAAGGATTCTGTGTGTCATCTGAATCTAGGATGTGATGAGATGACCAAAGTTAAATAAGCTTTTCCTCCTGTTTTTGTTGTTGTTGTTGTTTCCAGAGACTTTAATATCCCAAAGCACAATATGAATCTCTTAAGAAGGGGCACATGATGTACAATGTGTCCCAAAGTTATATAGCTATAGAACCATTTTTTCCTGGTCATTTCTGCAGACCAGGGTCTCCATAATTAGAGTGTAGGAAAACGATGAGCTAGTAAAAATCTGGGAGCATAGAAAGAACAAATACCTGACATGCCTAATGGAAACAATACTTGGGAGTCAGGAGACATGGATTCTATATTCAGTTTTGCCACTTATTGGTTCTGTGCCCTCAGGGGAAAAATAACACTTAATTTTCCTGTGCCTTAGTTTTATCATTTGCAAAATAGCAATTCTAATTCCAGTTGAAGTCTTTTTCAGGGTTGGATAAAAGATATTAGATACATGAGATTTTAGAACTGTAAAATTCTAGACCTGCAGAAGACCTTTCAGACCAACCAGCAATATCCTATCAGAAAGGTAATTTTAAGGATCTGGAATAAAACCCACATCTCCTTTTGGCCCCACATTTCCCCCTATACCCTTCACATGCTGCTTTCACTCTTTAACAGATAAAATATTAAGAAAACATCTCTAGAGGCAGAATAAGTCTCAGAAAGGAACACAATTGAAAGTCTCAGAAAAAAAGTAATATTCAAGTGATATAATCTCGCCTTAAAATTCCCATTGACAACATATACACATATAGTCCAAAATAAGTAAGGCTTTGAAAAACATGGAGAGGTAGAAAGATAAGAGTAGCTCATCCCATAATCACTTGGAAATTGAAGGTAGACAATTTTTTGAAATAATTCATTTCTATATCCAATTAATAAACTGGTCCTACCATCACCAAAAATATACCTAATCAACAACAGGTAAAGGAAAGCAAATCTTACTAAAATCAGTGAGAGAACTAAGGGTAAAGAAATGGACTAAAGCCGGAAGAGGCTAGAAATACATAAGATTATCTGGTGATATTACTGCAATTCAGGGCTACTGTCAAAGCTTTGCAGCTTTCCTATAATAGAGTACAGGACTGTTTGATGCTAATTACTTAGTGATGTGCCAAAAGGATGTATTTATTTCACTTGAAACATAAGAAAGCCCTTTTTTCCATAATGACAAATCAATGGGATAATTCTGGAATTCATTAAAAAGAAACACTAACTGATCCAACATAATAGCTTTATTTCCTATGTAAAACACTTCAAAATATCTAAATGAATATAGAAATGCATTTTTCTGTAGTAGATTGTTTATTATTGAATCATTATCAACCCTTGTTAGACAAAATTTCTCATTTTTGCAATGTGCAAAATCATTAAAGTGTTTGAGAGCTCCATCATGAAAGACAGTGGCACTTTATAATCCATTATTTCTTCAGGCAAATGTGCTTATAGTTGAACATAATACGAAAAATAACAATATTCCCTAGCATATGATTCTATCCCCCCTCTTAATGGTATTTTTATATGTTGACAGCAATGATGAAATATGTTATTGCTTTCCTATTAGCTTTAACTGTTTCTAAGCAGTCATCATTTACGGCATCACTCTGAAGTATTACCTGTAATGATGATTAGGTATCTACAGTTTCGAATGCTTCCCATACTGCTATTCATGTCTCAGTCATGCTTTAACAACATAGGTTTTTAGTCTGAAATTCCTTTAGATTACCAAAAGGCTATAAGAGTGAATCTATCCGTACACTATACCGAGCACTATAAACCTACATATTTGAGTATCTAACAGTTCATTTACTTCAGCTCACATCAAGTAGGATTGCCTGTTGCTGTACAGAACTGCTCTAAAATTTAGGAGAAATTCATTTCCAAAGCTACTGTCATTCAGATTCCTTAAACTGTTAGATACCTCATGTGATCATTTTATTGAAAATAAAGGGAAGAAGTATAGTAAATTAGGTATTACCAATGACCGGTGAAATCCTTTTGAACATACCTGCCTAATATTTTCAGGGTTATTTTCTCCTTCCTTATAGGTAAATTAACATTTTTAAGATTAGATAGTTAAAATTTACAATGAAAATGTATAGCTGCATATTAACGGTACAGTGTAGTTCAGATGAATCCAGATTTTTTCACTCATACTGTGAAGGGATCAATCTGTTTATAAATTTGAGGGTTTTTTGGTTTTTTTTTTCAATGTTTATTTTTGAGAGAGAAACAGAGTGTGAGCAGGGAGGGGCAGAAAGAGAGCGAGATACAGAATTCAAAGTAAGCTCCAGGCTCCGAGCTGTCAGCACAGAGCCTGATGTGGGGCTTGAACTCATGAACCACGAGATCATGGCCTGAGCCGAAGCCAGACACTCAACTGACTGAGCCACCCAGGCACCCCTAAATTTGGGTTTTCATAATGTTTCCAGATTTATTTTAGATGTTGATGTTATACACAGAGTATGTATGACTATTAAAAGATTTGTAATAATTATCTGTAAACTGAAGAAACCAAGAAGCACATTTTCATAATTGCTCCAACTAAGAAAATGTTACCTCAAACTGAATTACAGAAATATTTTTAGTCAACAGCTGCTCAGAGCAAGTGACTGACATGCACACTTCTCAGAATTCATTTACTTCCCACAACTTTAACAGTCACCTTGGCTCAAAGCTATGCTAATGATGCAATTCCACTGGGCTTAAAAATCATATCTGTGAGCTAAGAATAAAGGTAAATTGCATAAACATAAAAAGGAGTAAGTTCTGATTTTTCACTTCTAAGAAGTATAGCCTCAATTAAGAAAGCTTAGTTCAATCTGAAATTACAACAGCACTGACTAGAGCTTGCTCTACCATATTTATAATAAATTAAATGCTACTTGGGAAAAAGATACACTACAAAAAGAAATTATGTGGAGTGTCACATCTATTTTACTTTGATGGTAAGTTCAAAAGAAAATTAAAAAGATAAACCGGAAAGTTTTCCCTGGCTAAATGCAAGGATAATTATCTTGTTCTCAGTTTAATATTGATTTTTACCTGGAATAATGTGGTTTTCATTTGCATTTACGTTAAAACAAACTGTCATTTTAAACACAAGTTTTACTGCTCATTAGATTTTTTACTATTGTGTCATATTCAATGATTCTGGCTTTAAACTGGTAACTGCTTTAGGCAAAATCCACACTAGAATATCAGACTGTGTCCTCAACACTTCATGGAGGATAAGGTAATTAAAAAAAGACTTTGCAAAGCAAAACCATTTATAAAGAAATTGCAGACCACCAGGATTTTGGATTTGGGTAATCCATTTAGATTAGCAAGGCTGTGTCCTAAAAGGACAATTCTAAGATCACAATATAGGTCATGTCCTTAACAAATAAAGCAATGAAATTAATGTCAATTACACAAACTTCCATATTTACATGACGCCAATGACAACAACTAAAATAGATTAAACAAAGCTTTCTAATGTGCTCAGGCCCAGCAGAAACAAGAAGGAAAAATCATGTCATAAAGCTGAAATTCTTTTTAATCCGGCTCTGCAAAAAAGGTAAAATTACTGTTTTTAAAGAAAAAAAGAGTGGCAGCCAAAGTAGGAGGGGGGGAAAAAAACCCAACAACTTGGGCTTATCATTTCAGATTGAACAGCTAAAAACTTTCATATGAGGAAGCAAGAAAGGAAGGAGACAGTGGTGTTTTGCAGGGAGTAGGGGGGGAAAAAAAGAAAAGCTAACCTTAAAGGTTTTGCCAAAATATAATAATCAGGTTTGGGTGGCAGGTAATATCCTTCAAAGTACAACTTCACTATTGCAGAACACAACTTTCAAAATCCCCAATATGAACCCAAGTACTTAAAACAAATGCTGCCAACATCTAAGTGTACTATTAAGTTTTAATTATATAGTGCCAAAAGACATATTGTCCAACATAAGTAAAATCTGCTTAAAATCACTACTTTGTCATATTTTTTATTGCCACACGTATAAATGACTGTTAAGACAAATAGTCAATTACAAATGTCTCCGAAAGACATTTCTGCCCAGAAAGCAGAAAACATATAATGCCTGATGTCACAAAGACATTGCCAAAACTGACAGTTAAAACACTACTACTTCTTTTTTTGATACTGATGCTTTTTCTGAATGCTTGCTCCTCAAAATGAGCTGAATAAGGAAAGCCTGGATGCCCCTAGAAACACAGGAACTTTCTTCTAGATACAGATGTGTATTTCCTGGACAAGGGGATAAAAAATGTCTCTGACCAAAGAGGCTTTGTGAAGACTCCTTGCAGAGAATTACCAACTTACCCATCAGATTTGAGTTCATGAAAGGTGTTGGGGACAAGCCTTCATGGGCCCCTAATCGACTGTCATTCAAGTGATCACTGTAATGAGGGCTGTCTGTAAAACCCTAGGGGGAAAAAAAAGACCGGAGTATTAAAGAGATTATTTGGCAGTCCTGCTAATTGAGCATAATGACACTCATCTAATTAATATACAGACTTACAAATGGTCATTCCTAACCAAATTCCTTGTTCATTACTTGAAAAACTAAAGAGAAATGCTCCTTTTATTCCTTTTAAGGTTTTAAACTAGTTTCTTAATGATCTTAAAGAAAATTAGCCCTAGGAACTCTTTACATCCAAAAGGAAAGTTCTATAGTTCATCTTTTTTTTTTAAAGGATAAAGAAAATATATTTTTAAATTGTAATAAATAAGGAAAATGTTTATCTCTACCCTCCATTCTGTCTCTAAACCCTGCCACTTACTTAAAATACTAAAATAATCTACAATCAGTATATTAGAATTGAATCTTTTCCTAAATGGAATGGCAAACAAATATTTAACAAAAAAGATCTGTTTGTACTCTTTTGATACTAGTATAACAAGATATACTGCTAGAGAAACTGAATCATGTAAAAAGGAAAACATTTATTAAAAATAGCTGATTTAAATTCTTATGAGTTTTAAAAATGAAATTGTACACCATGAAAACAATAAAACTAATGTTATTATCTCACAAGAGCTGTTATTAAATTTCTCCTTATAACTTAAAACATGTTTTTTAAAAGCAAAGGAGGAAAAAAGATACTAACGTTTACAAATAAATGTTACAAAAGCTCTGTGGATTAAAAACTCTTCTGGTTCTCAGTCTCACACATACTAAGTACAAAATCATACTGTTTTTAAACACGGCTTTGAATCCTGGTTAATTAAACCTCGGGTGGATACCTACCCTTCTGCTAACTTACGATGGTTTCAGTAAAAATCAGAAAAACCTCCTAGAGGGCCAAACAAGAATACAAACTGCCTTGGCTCCCAGAAACAGAAAACACCCAGAATCCCCTGGGATTATAAAATCATCAATCACTGAACATTTATCATTACTGAGACCGCAGGCTAACATTCAAGAAGACATTAATGGGGCTGAAACAGGCCTCACTATCTTTGCAGGCATGCTGTCAGTTCAACCAAAGGGCTAGGAACTGAGGGCTAAGTAACTGTCAAATCATTACAATTGCTTATGGATGCATGTCACAACTCCTTCTGCTGTTCTGTTTTAAAACTAATCTTCTGGGAGTGCTAACTCCCAGATGAATCTTTGTTTCATTTTTACCTACTTTAGAATTACTGATACACATGTGACAGACATACAAGAAGAATCTTGGTGACATTTACAACTTGGTTATGACCACAAGGATGTCCTCTGGTAGCCACAAGGAAAGTCTCATCTGTCACAGCCACATGCAGTAGAGGCTTATACAAAACACAATGGCTCCTAGCTAAGGTCACTCCTTGGAGTTTACTTTTGTTGTTTAAAACTTAACACTCTTGAGGTGCTAAGTGACATGTCACTATCTCAGACATCTGGGTATTTCTGCCACTTCCTCCCCCTGCCACTTTTAGGTATGTAAGTCAAAACAAGGCACTGAAACCTACAAAACACTCACTGAACCAGTGTTTAACATCATTACACAATGATATTACTCCAGAAAAACGCCAAGAGAAATGTGTTTGTAGGTGAGCCACACTGTTCACACTTCACTTAAATGCAAAAGAACAGCAAAAGATTAATTCTGTATGCTCTCAGAACTCTTCATTCTTGAAGTACCAAAAAAGAACTTGTTTCTATCCTGACCTTAAAAATAAAACATTCAAGTTTTTAAAAACTATCTCCTAAAGCACAAGAATACAACTAGATCTAAGTTTTAGGGTAACAATCAAATGATTACACGCACATAGTATATTAACTTCAAAGATTATGTGTAACATAGATTAACAGAGAGGATAGTTATCTTTAGGCTTCCATTAATATGTGCTCAAAGAACACAGAAATTATTTTACTACCAACCACACATAAATAATAGTAAGTACTATCCCTTACCCATGGGCATCCATATTCTGCAGGACACAGTACAGAATTTACTACAAGATTATTTTCCAGTCTACTGATAAATTCTGGGATTGTCATACTGCATGACAGAGAAGTAGTCTAGAAACTTTTTTTAATACATACAAGCAAGATTTGCATATCAACCCTCAGTAAGGCATAATTTTGCTCATGTAAGATCAAAAATTAACAGAAATTTGAACATTTTCCCTACACCTCAAAAGTTCATCTTAATGTATACAATTTTCTTGAAAAGTTACAGCCCAAGAGGCAAAGAGAAATAGTACCTCATCCACAGATGCAAACTGATGCAACAGGACAGGACAAAGAAAACGGACTTATAAAAGACTGACATAGTTTTGGATCTAATATATACCAAAACTTCACCTGAAAGATGAACTAGCTACTGTTTCTAGATTATTCGTCATTCTTTCCACAAAGTCGTAGTGATATCTACCAGAACAGAACTTTTCATGAACCAAGATGCACAGTTAAAAACTGATTTATAAACATTTAAGTAAGATCACTATAGGTCACATTTTTAAGATTAGTTCTAGAAAAGTACAGTTATCTGTCAGCTTGTTAATGTGTCAACTAGCTGGACGATACCTAGAACAGTGTTTTGCAAACTTCAATATTCATATCAACTGACCGGAGATCATGTTAAAATACAGATTAAGAAGCATAAGGTCTAGGGGTGCCTGGGTGGCTCAGTTAGTTAAGCAACTGACTTCGGCTCAGGTCATGATCTCACGGTTTGTGAGTTCGAGCCCACACCAGGCTCTGTGCTGACAGCTTGAGGCCTGGAGCCTGCTTCAAATTCTCTCTCTCTCTCTCTCTCTCTCTGCCCTACCCCTGCTAGTGGTCTCTCTCTCAAAAATAAACACTTTAAAAAAAGAGAGAGAGAGAGAGAGAGAGAGAAACATAAGGTCTAGAATGGGGCCTGAGATTCTGCAGTTATAACACAAAGGTAATATGATGCTACTGGCCCACAGACCACACTTCCAGTAATAAGAACATAAACAATCTGGAAATACAGATCTCTTTCACATACAGAGAAGAAAAATTCAAGTCTAGGAAGGTGATAGCCAGGTTTCCCCCAACCCTGCCTCAACCAGAACCACATTAAAAATACCAGAAGTTTCCAGAGAATTATGTTAGGAAGAAATCTCACAGTTAACCAAAAGATCTAAAGCAATCAGAATAAAAAATATTTTTATGTATGTAGGTCTGTATTCCTCCATGTAGTTATAAGGAGAAGACAGATGTCAAATAGTACTTTAATGAGACAAATTTAGTTGACCTGGAGTTTAAACAGACTCCATGAGTACCACACAGATTTAGGCAATGGGGATGGATGCTGATAGAAAAGGCAAAAGGAAAGAATGCCATACATAATACAGTTTCGGGACAACAGAACAGCAGGGAAGAAAGTGGAATAATGCAGTGGTCAGCCAGAATATTAGAGGGTAGAGAAAATAAGGGAAAGGTGACTGGCCTGAGGGAGGGGGTAGAGTAAAAAGAAGGGAATAAAAAACAAGCAAGCAATTGTTAAGATGAAGCCCAACAGATCAGTCAATGGTATTGATAAATGAATGCTATTTCAGTGTTAGGATGAAAAGGAAGTAAGCCACTAAGATCATTAAATACAAAACTATCAAGGTGCATATTTTAAACTGACAGAACATCACTATGCTAATAAAAATGGTCAATTCTGTAAAATGGCTTTACTATTAAAATAACCATTAATAAAATACTTTTGTACATAAGAGATGATAAACGTACATTATATAGGATAGCACAATATTACCAAAATCATCTATCATAGCAGCTTTTTAGTCATAGTATGCTAAAACCATAAAAATATTTCCAAATGTACTCTAAAAAATTACTGTTCCTGTTTAATGATAAAAATGGAAAGCACTCAAAAAAAATCAGTAACTGATAAAATCAGTTGATACACAGATTACAAAAATTGTTCAACTCTATACTTAAAATCTGTCTAAACTACAATTTAATTTGCAAATCTTAAAAAGTCTCGTCTATGAATGCATAACACTTTGCAAAATCTTTATATTGTGAAAGATGTTCTATAAAAACGCATTTAGTACTTTTCTCTATGTTCATTTCATGATACACAATTCAGAAATGTTAATCCCTGCTATAATATGACAAGAGACCTGACGCAGTCAATCAGATCTTCCACCATTTTTAAACTAATTTAAAATACACACAATAAGTCAAATCTTTTCTGCCACAAATAACAAAACAAAAGCACCCAGTATTGTTTACATAATAGTACTCTACTCTGGTTTGTCTCCTCAAAAATACAAGAACTTTCACTGTTGGTTAATTTTTTAAATATTTCATTTAAAAAATTTATTTCCCCCAACCAATAAAGTGTAATCCACAGAGTACCTTCCCAGGTTGGTAACAGACTCATGGTTTTTCTAATCTATATTGCTATTTCTTTGTATAAAAACCAGTGCCTAACCCTATTTTAAAATATCCTTTCCAATTCTTTTCAATAGTTAAAAAGGGAAGGGCAGGAAAAGGCTATTTCAACAAAAATTTACCTTCTCAGAAAAGTTTTCCCTCTTTGCCAGGTCCTAATAAGATCAAATTGGGTGAATTCATTCTGGGCTCCCACAACAGTGAGAACTTCCATTAAAATCACAGTTCAAACTTATTGAAATTACTTAACTATCCATTTAAATTATACCATAATTAGCTGTTATAACTGCACTGCCCAGTGTAGTGGATAAATGTAGAATTTTTGAGCCAGAATGCTAGATGTGAATTCCATCTTTCCATCCACACATACTAGCTGTGTGACTTGAGGCAAAGCAATCTTTCTTGCCTCAGTTTCATTATCTGTAAAACTGGAATAATAACAATATCTTCATCTCATGGGTTGTTGTAAGAAGTAAACAAGTTAATATACTGTACCAAATGGAAAAGTGCCTGGCACATAGTAAGCATACAATAAACGCTGGTCACTATTTTATCATCTCATTTAGAAATTGTTGTCTAACAAATTTTGAGAATGCATGGACCGTGTCTGTTTTTTTCATAATTACATCCTCAGAACAATGGCTATTGCATACACAGCAGTTGCTCAATAAATGATGGATAGGAGATTTTAGCTGCTAAATGCTGCGGAGGTTCAGATATTATAAAGGTTCAATCAGTTTTTCTATAGAACAACCAATAACTCATAGCAGAAAGAAGGCTGATGAAAAACTAGCTTATTTAACTGGATTGAATAAGAACCCACAGACCTTTGGTATTTAGAGAGCCACAGGATTTTGCACCATGTATTGAAATCCTCTAGCTCCTAAGTGGTCAATGCCAGCAGCATCAGTTAAAAGCTATAAGCCATCAGAAAGCTTTGGACAAGACTAGGATACAAATGGATATGACCATATCTCAAAGACAGGTAAAAGTGAAATAAAAATAAGTAGCAATAGCAAATGAAGTTTAAAAGAAAAATGGTGGTCTTATATTTCTTTATATACACCTATGATAAATTACCAAAATAAATGTCTACATAAAGAATGTTATACTTTTTAAAACAAATGCTTGAATGTGATTTGTCTCTCTCCATTAAAATGCACCCATGAAAAAGACAAGTGAATTGACTTGATCACAGTAGTCTGTTATCTGAAAGCAGGGACTCTGTCTATATCTATCACTAGTGACAAGCACATTAATGGGCACACAGAATGTAACTAATAAAATCTGTTAGTTTAATGAATGAATTAAATGAATCAAGCTTACACATGAAAAAGCTACTTAATATTCAACAGGTTAAGGTTCTGTTATCCTTTAACAGGTCAGATGCTAATACATAATAAATTTTCCTGACAAATAGATTTTGTCATCCAGGTTCATAAATTCCTGGAAGGAAGAATGTTTTCTCTTTATGATCCCAAAAGAGACCAGTACAGAAATTTGCATGTAGTAAGTGTTCAAGCTTTTCTTGAGGATGAATAACCTCTCCAGGTAACTTTTTGAAGTTTTTTAATTTTAAATTTTTTAGTAATCTCTATATCCAAAGTGGGGCTCAAAATTACAACCTTAGAATCAAGAGACATGGTCTTCCTACAGAACCAGCCAAGTGCCCCTCCAGGCAACTTTTATTTTAACATTTATTTGTTTGTTTGTTTATTCATTTTTTGAGAGAGAAATAGACCACAAGTGGGGGAGGGGCAGAGAGGAGACACAGAATCTGTAGCAGGCTCCAGGCTCTGAGCTATCAGCAAAGAGCCTGATGCGAGGCTCAAACTCACAAACCTCGAGATCATGACCCGAGCCACGTAACTGATTGAGCCACCTAGACATCCCTATTTATTTTTGAGTGGGGGGGTGGGGGGAGAGAAAGCAGGGGAGAGGCAGAGAGAGAAGCAGACAAAAAAATCTGAAGCAGGCTCCGTGCTATCAGCAGAGAGCCCGATGTGGGGCTCAAACTCATCAACAGTGAGATCATGACCTGAGCTAAAGTCAGACGCTTAACCGACTGAGCCACTCAGGCGCCCAACCTCCAGGTAACTTTATTTATGAATGCTAAGACATGGTTTCATACAATTACTATAACCCCAGACTGAATAAGACAGTCTTAAATTGTCACAGGTGGGAGGAGAGGGAGAATCAAAATCTTTTAGAGGTGAAAAGGATCCTCAAAAAATATGATGGACACATGAAATACTGCTTAGCACAGGGACGTGAAATACTTGTGAACATGAGATTTCAGAGGACCACCTAAAAAAGCTCACACAGGTTCAATGCTAAGTTAAGCCCACTCACGTTCACAAATTTATCCAAGTAACTGCTAATGCCATCTGTTAGAAGCAAAGTTGATGCTCTCATGTGCTGGCCTATAGTTTTGTTGTGTTGGAAAGTTTACAAGCAGAAATGTTTCTACATTTTACTTGTTTAAAGTTCATTCTCTACATGGAGAAATCAAAATATCTCCAGGCATCACACGAAAAAGAATACTGAAATGAGAAAAGCAAAAAATACATTACTGAATCCAGATGTTACGTAGGATTTTAGGGCCCTAATACACCATATAGTTCACACTCATTTTACCTACCATACAGATGAAAAGACACTAGTGAAGTTCAGTGTCTTGCTAAAGATCTGGAAGTGAGGGAATGGCACTGAGGTTAGTAAGAATTCCACATACCTAATAATCCATTCATAGTGGATTGATTATATGAGGCAAGTGTAGCCAAGATTCTCATTTTACATATTAAAAAACTAAAGTTCAGAGTAATCAAGATGACAAAACAAATGGACTTAAACTCTGAATCATTAACTTCTAATTAGAAGTTTTCCCTTATTCTGTACCATTATTCTATGTTACATAAAAAAAGACTTGCTTCTTAAAGTTGTTGTTAAATTCCTTGATATTAAGTTCAAAAAAGATGAGCAAATCTTGTTTTGGTGGTTTTCAGAGTTAATTCTAGAAAACTTTTTCCATATTATAGGTCTACATCTTCTAGGTTTTTCAATTCTAAATTCTTAATTACCATCCTCCTGACAGATTTTTAAAGTTAATTTCTCCACCAATGACTATATCAAAATCATAAATCCATGAACACGTGAAACAGAAAAAGTGAAGAACATCTTTTCACTACAAGTACAAAAGAATGTAAAATAAATTACTTTGTCAAAAAATTATTAACCCATATGTACTGTAACTATTTTCTATAAAAAATTCAATGGCAAAATGTCATTGAGTACTATTACGTTAGTTTGTAAGATTATAAATAAGCAGCACCAACAACTGATGTTTGAAAGAATACAGAAAAACAATACTTACATAGAGGAATTCCACTCATTCTGTTTGTTTGTTTTAGCCCCACATATTATGTGGTTCTCCCCAAAACTACAGACAGTAATGCCAGACAAGAAGTATACTATTCTGTCGATGGTTTCTAATGTTTAGATTTTGGCTGCTTCTCAGTAACTAGCCAAACTTAAAGAGACTGTTAGTTCCTTTCAGTTCAGAAACGGATGCTCCATTTAGAACAAAAATTTAAAAAACAGTGAAAAGTAAACTCAATTAGAAAATTATCAATCTTAAAAAATTATACTATAAAATACAGTATAACATATGTAACATTTTTAGGACATCTGTTAATTTAGTTTATTCCTAAACTAACATCCTGACTTTACACTTAAAAAGTATTTATTAAAAGATTACAAAATTAACTCAAAATGGATTAAAGAACATAAAAGCCTAAAACCATAAAACTCTTAGTTGAAAGTATAACAGGTAACCTCCTTGACATCATTCTTGGTGACGATTTTTTGGGGTTTGACAACAAAAGCAAAGGTAACAAAAAGCAAAAATAAGCCAATGGGACTACATCAAACTAAAAAGCTTCTGCACAGCAAAGGAAAACCATTAACAAAATGAAAATCCCATCCCAACCTATGGATTATAATATGTGCAAATCATGTATCTGATAAGGGGTTAATATACAAAGTATATAAAAAACTCATACAAGTCTTCTATGGTGACAGATGGTAGCTACCCTTGTGAGCACAGCATAACAAAAACTTGTCAAATCACTATGTTGTACACCTGACATTAATGTAACGGTTGTAGGTCAACTACAATAAAAGGGGGGGGGAGGGGAAGAGCTCATACAACTTAATAGCAAAATAACCCCAAATGATCTGATTTAAAAAATGTGCAAAGAATCTGAATACATTTTTCCAAAGCAGATCTACAGATGTCAGAAGGCACATGAAATGGTAATCAACATCACTAATCAGGAAAATGTAAATCAAAACCACAATAGGGTATCACCTTATACCTGTTCAAAATGGCTATCTTCAGAAAGACAAGAAATAACAAGTGCTGGCGAGGATGTGAAGAAAAAGTAAACGTCTCATGCACTTTTAGTGGGAGTGTGAATTGGTACAGCCACTATAGAAAACAGTATGGAGGTTCCTCAAAAAATTACAACTAGAAATACCATATGATATAGCAATTCCACTTCTGGGTATATTTGAAGAAAACAAAAACACGATGAATCCCCATGTTCACTGCAGCATTATTTACAAGCCAAGACATGGAAGCAATCTAAAGGGTCCACTGATAGAAGAATAAAGAAACAGGTGAGTAAACACACACATACACACACAGTGGAATATTCTTTAGTTGTAAAAAGGAAGGAAATTTTTCCATGTGCAACAACATAGATGGACCTTAAGGGCATTATGCTAAGTAAAATAGGTCAAACAGAGAAAGACAAATACTGTATGATCCCATTGATGTGTAACCTTACAACAAAACAAAACAAAACAAAAACCAAGTTCATAATTACAGAGAACAAACTGGTGGCTACCAGAGGCAGAGATAGCGTATGGGAGGTAAGAGTGAAGGGAGCAAAAGGTACAATCTTCCAGTTATCAAATAAATAGGTCTGGGGATGTAACATATAGCATTTTGACTACGGTTAACAATACTGTATTGTATATTTGAAAGTTGCTAGGAGGGAATCTTAAAAGTTCTCATGGGAAAAACAATTTTGTAACTATGTGTGGTTATGGAGACTTGTTACGGTGATCATTTTGCAATATATATACACAACAAATAATTAGGTATATACTTGGAAACTAATATGTATCAGTTATATCTCAATAAAAAGAAAAAAGATTACATTCACATTAAATACATAATTTTCCCCACTTTTCTTCCTATATATCCTTTTTGCATTTTCAAAAGGTATTAGCCTATGATGTATTAGATAATATTTTTTTTTAAAGGTAGTCCTCCACAGATAGTTTGAGAAGCACTAGTCTATATCCTTGGTACTAAAAATGTGGGCCTAGAATAGCAGTACTGGCAGTTTTGTGAGACTGTTTAAATGCAGAACCTCTAAGTGCATCTGAGACTTAAAAACTCACAGTCTACATTTTCAAAGGACTTTCAGGGGATTCATATGCAAATTAAAGTTTGAGAAGAACTAGTCCGTATTATCTTGTAAATAATGGAACCTGGTACATGGCAAAATAATATTAGCTCATTTTATTTCTTCTCCTCCTACCATTAGCACTTCATTAAGTTCTAAAAAGTTCACATTTTTAAAACCAATTCTTTCATTGTCCCTTTCACATACTATATATAACCAGGGAAAAGTAGATAAAAGTGTTAAAATGGCGATCTACTGCAAAAAAAGTCTCAGATTTTACACATTTTATAAAGCTTTTATCTTCTACTACTGTATGTCAACAGATTAAGACTAAGCATATAATAACTGCTCAATAAATATTTTTAAATATTTGCTATTTGTGAAATCAATTCAAATAAATCAAACCTAGGAACAAATAACTTTATTAAAACCCATTCATTAAGAAGCAATAACTAATTGCAAGAAGGAAATGAGCAAAACAATGTTCTGACATTCAATGCAATAACATATTTTTAAATAACTTTTTTTTACTTATTTTTGTTATCTTTTATTTGAGAGAGAGAGAGAGAGAGAGAGAGAGAGAGAGAGCGCGCGCGCATGCGCAGGAGAAAGGCAAAGGGAGAGAGAGAATCTTAAACAGGCCCCATGCTCAGCGAGGAGCCCAGAGTAGGGCTCAATCCCACAACTCTGGCCACCCAGACTTCCTTTAAACAGTTTTAAAACACCGCTTCTATATGTTAAATTTTGTTAAATGATAAATGTTTATTTTATAAGGTGAGAAAAATAAAAGCAAAAATCAATTCGTATATAAACTAACTTTTTTTAATTTTTTTTTAACATTTATTCATTTTTTGACAGAGACAGAGCATGAGTGGGGGAGGGGCAGAGAGAGAGGGAGACACAGAATCCAAAGCAGGCTCCAGGCTCTGAACTGACAGCACAGAGCCCGACGTAGCTCGAACTCATGGACCATGAGATTATGATCTGAGCTGAAGTCGGACACCCAACTGACTGAGCCACCTAGGCGCCCCTAGACTAACTTTTTTTAACCTCTATAAAATTTATAAGAAAACGACTAGAAAAATTGTATGTATTAAGAGTTTTAGGTGGCTCAGTCAGTTAAGCATCTGACTCTAGATTTTGGCTCATGTCATGGTCTCATGATTTGTGAGTTCAAGCCCTGCACAGGGCTCTGTGCTGACAGTGTGGAGCCTGATTGGGATATTCTCTCTCACTCTCTCTGCCTCTTCCCTGCACTCTCTCCCTCTCAAAAATAAATAAAAAACTTAAGAAAGAGTCTTAAATTTTCTTGCCTATATTTTCTAAAATTTCTATGAAAACCATTTGTTGCTTCCTAAAAAATATATAGTTTCTCAGTTTTTTTCCTGTAACATGATTAAAGTACCATACTCCCATTGTAGAAAATTGATAATTGTACAGAAATAGCATCCACTTTGTAGGAAAAAAAAGATCCCTATGTCATCTCAACTGAGATGCAAAATCAACAAAATTTGGACATTTTCTTACAATTTTTAAATGTTTCTAAACTAGTTTACACATATAAAAATGTATGTAACAAATAGCTTTGTATCCACAATTTAACAAATAAAACATTGCTAATATAGCTTGAACCCCTATGGAATTGCCTCAAATTCCCCTCCAAAGTAAACAATACCCTAAATTTGTCTTTTTAACACTTTCAGGCATTAGTTAATACTTCTATTATATATGCATATTCCTGAAATAATATATAGCACCATTCCGCATGTTTTAAAATGTTATCTAAACAGTATCCTTTTTTTCTTTCTCACTTAACATTCAATATGTAAGACTGACATGCTGAAAAAATGTAGTACTGGTATAGACATGCTGGTACTATATAATATTCAATTTATAAACATACCACACTTTATCTATCCATTCTCCTTTCAATGGTATTTGGATTTCCCACTTCCCCCTATTAAAGATAAGGCTACCATAAACACTTTAGCATATAACATGGAAATTTATGTGAAATTTTCTCTAGGAGTATGCACACCTTCAAGTTTACTAGACCTTACCAAACTGTTCTGTAGGATAGAAATACGTTCATTTAAGAAAAAAGTCTCTAATTTTATACTGAATCATGAAGTTCTAATAGACAGCCCTAACTTATGGAAAGAAAGCTTCCCAAGTCTACTTAAAAGTTGTATGTAATTTGTGATGGACTTCCCAGATGGCAAAAAGCAAAGGAATCGCAATTACTTATTGTGTTTACTTATTAGTTCAATTACATAGTTTTTTTCTTATCTAAAACAGTCTGTCCTGGGTTAAAAGGCAGTCCTTTGCTATAATAAATATTCAAGACCGCATTTGTTAAATGAGTTACTCTTCTCTAGGCTCCTTAGTTTATCTTAAGGTTCTATAAATAAAACTGCATCCATTATTCCAGGTGTTGATCAAGCAAAACTTGACAGAAATACAATAATATTTTTAGTTTGTTGCAAGTATCAGGTCTTGATGCTCAGCGAATAGGCTGTTATAGCCACGTAACAGTGTTGACTGATGTTGATTGTTAGATTATGACCCCACAAGCCTAACAGACATGATTAAAAGAGTAATGTATGTCCTAGTAATATCCATAGGACAATACTTTTGAATTCTCTTGTCAGCTACGGTGATACTGACCATGAACCAGCCATTTCCTGCTCCTAAACTAAAGCCACTCATATTTAAGGGTAAGCCTGAATTAAAAGTTTAACAGTGAAAGAATGTTCTTTTGACAACTTGGCTTATATGGGTGGGAAATCCGTGGCCTAGATTTATCTCCCTGAAGGTAAAAGTAAATAAGACACAGATGAAAGATCAGGGATTCCTTGTAGGAATACACATGAAGTTTTTACTCAGTCTAACTAATTTAAGGTTTCCTATGCCAACCATAATAGCATAGATTTGATGATACTATTTGCCAGAACATGAGTTAAAGGCTTTACTCACTTAATCCTCACAACCTCATGAACTACTATTCCCATTACATGGATAAGAAAATGTGTGCAGAAAATTTACATAATCCACATGATATCCAACAGTAAGTAGCAGAATGGGTCTGAACCCAAGCAGTCTGACTCCAGAGCCCACCGTACAATGTTGCCTCTCTAGTAATAACTGTTCCTCCTTAGAATTATTGTGAATTAAATGGCTCAATGACAGGCTAGAGCCACACAAAATGAAAAGTATGTGTTCAAACAGTAATTCACAAGTGATAAAGGAATTAAGCCTGGAACATGCAACAACAACAAGACAAAAAAAAATTAACACCCAACTAGGCAAGTGGTATTTGAAATAGCAGAGGCAGTCATAAGAGCTTTTGAGAATTTGTGAACCTGTGGATTCTGATGGAGAAAAAGCAAACAAAATGGGAAATGGAAAAATTTCCTTTGGTAAGTGGATATCAAGTACATTCATTCATTCCTCTTATAGAATACTCCCCTTGCCCAAAGTGGGAATAAATTGTAGCAACCTTCAAATGATGCTAAGATAGTTCCTGGTGAAAAAGTAAACAGAGGCCCCAACACACCTAGAAGCAAATTTATATGCCAGGACCAGCAGCTCAGTGTCCCCATGTAAGATGGAGTTTATGATGACATGCCAATTATAAGGAAATGGGGCAAAAACTCTAGAGAAAGGCTATGTAACTCTGTTTCAACAAACTAAGGCATTTTATCTGAATGGCACCGAATATTGCAACAACAACAGCAACAAATATATGTATCTCCTACAGAGGTAGGAATCTTTAGGGTTAGAGCCTGAAATCCAACTTCAACTGAGGCTCACCCAGAGAAAGTGTCAGAGGAGGCACCTCATCTTCCTTAGAGAATTGGTTACTTACTCTGCAGAACTGAAGCTACCCAGGCATAGCAAATGAATGCAAAAGGACTTTTAAGAAAAAGACCCATTATGCCCTTCTTCAGTTCCTGGATCTCTGGAATTCCTGGTAGGTACCTAGCTAAAGTACCACAGGTGCCATATAGATACTCTGCCAAAGAGAGAAAACTTTACTTCTACCTAGTACTGGAGGAAGACAGTGTTCCTGATTCCTGATTTATAGTTTCTCTTGCAGAGTTCTCAGCAGCTAAAATGTTAGGACTCTCTTAAAAAAAAAAAAAAAAAACAACAAACAGAAAAGCATCACCATCAGATAAGTGAGGTAGGTGCAACTACTCTGTGACTATATCTGTTATACAAAACCTAACTTTTAGAGATGAATGATAAATGGGCTTCTGAAAACTAAAAATGATCCTCTTAGCAGAGACTTGTATATTAAATTTTTAAAAATGTTTATTTATTTTTGAGAAAGAGACAGACTTGAGCAGGGAAAGGGGGGAGGGGGAGAGAGAGAGAGAGAGAGAGAGAGAGAGAGAGAGAGAGAGAGAGAGAATGAGAATATATGAATGAATCCAAAGCAGGCTCCAAGCTGGGAGCGCAGAGCCCAATGCAAGGCTCAAACTCATGAACCATGAGATCATGACCTGGGCTGAAGTCAGATGTTTAACTGACTGAGCCACCCAGGTGCCCTGAGACTTCTACATTAAATGAGTAGGTTAGTGAAAGAGTTCATCAAATTTTTCTTGGTTTTTGTAACATTCCTCATTTTTAACTTTTAGAATTTTTAAATTTGACAAAGCACTAACATTTGAGAAAGCTTCTAATTTTTTTTAGTTTAGGAAAGCATTTTAAAGTTATATTTGTAAACAGGACACATGTGCAGCTTTAGAATCACTGCTTCCCATCAATATGTTAATAATATTTCAAAGATGTATTTAACAAACTTTTCTCTTTTTGGTTAGCATTTATTGCTGACAACATCAATGGAATTAGACTCTAAATACATGACCTCTCCCATTTTCATGGTCCTTTTGTAATAGAAGACCCATCACTCATTTTTGCATGCTTGGCAGACTTTGTTTTACATATCAGTAAATGAAGCTATCTCCTTCTCCATCAGCTGCCTAACCCAGAAGGCCTCTGAATAACTCCAACATCCTGCTAAGGAATGACTCCTGGGGGAGTACTCACTTATCAGTTTGAGGAACACATACAAGATCTGAATATGGGCAAACTAACTTTTTAAAATCACTAAAAGCAGGATTTTTGTGGCTATTCATGTGTCCAGATAGCTTAGCTCACTCATATCATATATTTAACGAAATTAAGTGAATTCATTAAAAAAGAAGAAAAAAATTAATGTAACAAAAGTAGTTTCACCCTTTCTCTATTCTAAAAACCATGTACCCTAGAGGAAGTATGAGAAGTAGAATCTATTGTTCTGTCCATAAAGGGTTTTTGAATGCTTCTCAGGAGACATATCTCACTCCATGGCTATTCTATTATACAAAGATAGTATTCTTCATACAATATAACATAAACCAGCAACTTCATTTAGTAAACAACCACACAAATAGATATCAGATCCATTATCAGAGGGAAACTTCACTCAGATGTGTGTATGTACATTCTACTTATCCAATTAAATGAAATTGGCAAGGCAAGATTAAGTGGTATTACTTTATTAGAATACTTTTGGCAGGGCACCTAGGTGGCTCTATCAGTTAAGTGCCCAACTCTTGATTTTGACTCAGATCAAGGTCTCACAGTTGTGGGATTGAACCCAATGTCAGGCTCTGCACTGACAGCACAGAGCCTGCTTGGGATCCTCTTTTTCCTTGTCTCTCTGCCCCTCCCCTGTTCATGCTCTCTCACAAAAATAAATAAATAAATAAATAAATAAATAAATAAATAAATAAATAAATAAATAAATAAATAAAACTTTAAAAAAGAATACTAATATACACAATTAAAAGTAAAAATGGGGGCGCCTGGGTGGCTCAGTCGGTTAAGCGGCCGACTTCGGCTCAGGTCATGATTTCACAGTCCGTGAGTTCGAGCCCCACGTCGGGCTCTGTGCTGACAGCTCAGAGCCTGGAGCCTGTTTCAGATTCTGTGTCTCCTTTTCTCTGACCCTCCCCCGTTCATGCTCTGTCTCTGTCTGTCTCAAAAATAAATAAACGTTAAAAAAAATTATAAAAGTAAAAATAACAAGAGTTACTTCTTTAAAGGTAAAATCATACTGTAAATGAGACATGCAGTCCAAACTGATACTGTTTTACTATATTTTCAGATACTTACAAAAATATGATACTAGTTAACTATATTTGCACATAATACAAACTTTTCAGATACTTAGAAAATCAGGAGACCAGAATTCCTTTGATAATCAACAGTAGTTCACAGTATTACCAGTCTTTTTTTTATAAACCTCCTAAGAGAGCCTGGGAGATGTACCACTTAAATAATAAGACTAACAGTGGCACAAAATGAATTATCATTTACTTGATCAAATATGATGATTTTATTTATACAGCTATAACTGAACTTGATTTTCTTTTTTTTTCCTGCTCTCTGCTTTGAGTTCTTATGTTTTCAGCATATACTATCAATCTCTAACCTAGATGCCATGAAGTGTGTTTATCAACACTTCTGTGAGCGCCTCTCCTTTTGTCTTTCCTGCTCTTGGAAGACTTCCTTCTCATCTTCCTCTTCCCTACAGCCTACCTCTTTTACCTGTCTTTCATATCATTTTAATCTAGTTACTTACAAAATTAAAGAGATTAAACTGTGCATATGAAAGTATGACAATGCATATGCATACCTAAGTATTCCTGCCAATAATTTATCAGACACTACGCTAGGTGCCTGGATACAAGAATGAATAAAAGTCTTTCACTTCAAGGAGTTCACAATTTAGGAAAGAAAAACAATACCTAAAAATATTTTAATAAATTGAGTAATTTGCATGAGGCCTGGGCCTAAGGTATGTCACAGTATAGCTTCCAAAGGTTTGAGAAGTATTCTCAGACTCCCTAATAATCTAATGGGCAAGATGGCATGACCAGTAACATTTTAAATGATGCTCAAGCCAGTGTGCCAACTTCCAAGTTAAACCTCTTGGGCTGACTAAGGATAGAAGATGGTAACATATATCAGCAAAACTTCAGATGAGAACATCAAAGCTGAATGAGCACTCTCAGGCAGGCAGAAGAAATAGCATTAAGATTTGCTAAAAATGCCCTAATGCATAATGAAACATGTTGATAACCAGAAAACAAAAATGTCAACACACTCTGGTGGCTTCATGTTCATCACAGCTAACTTTTATTGCATGCATTCTATGTGCCACCATTGTGTTAAAGGCTTTCTTGTAGTATATCAATTAATTTAAACTATCTTTATATAGATATCATATTTTCCCTATCTCAAAAATGAGGAAATTTTGTCTTACAGAATTTAATTTTCTCAGACTCCGAGAATGGTAGAGAACTGATTTAAACATGGGAACTATGACAGCAGATGAGTTCATGTTAGTCACTAGATTTTTCATTTCCAGTACCAAGAAATCTGGCAACAAAGTATACACTTAAAAAGAGAATAATTTCCATTAGGCAAGCCATTTTCAAATTCTCAGAATCCCTTCAGTCTCAGGACCTGTTGTATAAAAATATTTTGTCTTAAAAAATATTGAGGGACGCCTGGGTGGCTCAGCCAGTTAAGCATCCGACTTTGGCTTAGGTCATGCTCCTGAGGTTTTTGAGTTTGAGCCCTATGTCAGGCTGTGTGCTGACAGCTCAGAGCCTGGAGCCTGCTTCAGATTCTGTGTCTCCCTCTCTCAGCCTGTCCCTCCCTCCCTCCCTCCCTCCCTCCCTCCCTCTCTCTCTCTCTCTCTCTCTCTCTCAAAAATAAATACACATTAAAAAAAATATTGAGAATCCCAAAAAATTTTTGTTTATGTTTGTTTATGACTCAAGTGATATTTACTATATTAGAAACCAAACCTGAGAAATTAAATACACAAGAACTCAGGGCAAAGACATCAGCATATTATCAGGTACATTTGGAAACCCCACAGTACAAAGAATAAGACTGAAATGGCAAAGAGTATTTTCGTAGTACAAAAATAGTTTTAACCTTGTAAACACTCTGAATAAAATAGAGGGCTCATTTCACAGGAAAACGAAAAAGATTCAGAGAATTCAAGGGGGCATGCCTAACATCACATAGCTAGCTGATGGCAGTTATTTAATTTTATTAAAGAACAGATTTTTGTCTTCTGATTACAAAATATCAGTAGTCAAATATTTGGAGACAGTTGATAGTATAGAAAGGAACTACACAATAGCAAATATAGTCAAAATTACAAGGATTTCTTGACTGAACCAGCTTTCAGTCTTCTGCAGAAAAATCTGATAGTGCAGTCTTCATTTCTCCATTCACTCTGAATTTGCTGCCCTAGGGTTTCCACTTATAAAGCAAATCCATGGCGCTTATCAGATCAGGTGAGCTGAAAACTCCATTTCTACTTCTACTTCCAAACAGGATAGAATAACAGAGACCAGATTAACCCTCACACTTGAAACAATCAAAAAACTAAACAGCAGTTCTGAGACATTGCACATGGGCAGTGCAGGATACTGACCCCTGACAGGGGAAACAAACAAAGTGAATCCTAGGATTGCAGAGGGGGTTAGGGAAGAGGGGGATATCTCCACTCAGAACTCTATACCTAGCAATAAATAAATAAATAAATAAATAAATAAATAAATAAAAAAGAATATTTCAAAAATACAGAAAATTAAAAACTTCATCAGCACCAGACCCTCACAAGAGGAATGTTAAAAATGTTTTTGAATCGTAAGAAAATAACACCACCTAAAAAATGGACCTACACAAAGGACTACTGCATGTTCTGTGATCACAATGAAATTAATTATCAATAATAAAAATACCACTAAAGAATCCCCAAACATTTCAAAATTAAACAATACACTTGTAAGTAACCCATGAGTCAAAGAAGAAATTAATAGGAAAATTATGAAGTATTTTGAACTGAATGAAATGAAAACACAACATAGCAAAAACTGTAGGACGCAGGTAACACCCAAGTCAGAGGAAAATTTATAGCACTAAATATGTGTTAGAAAAGATAAAAGGCTTCAAATCAACAACCTCATCTTACACCTTAAGAAACTAGAAAACAAAGAGCAAATTAAATTCAAAATAAAGGTAAGAATAATAGAAGTCAAACATATTGAAAACAGAAAAACAACAGAGAAAATCAGTGAAACAAAAAAACTAGTTCTTTGAGAATATCAGTAAAATAAGCCTCTAGCCATATTCATCAAAAAAAAAAAAAAAAGAGGAATCAATTTACCCATATCAGGAATTAAGTAGGGATTCTAACTACAGATTCTACAAATATTGTGCCAGATAGACTCTAAGATGGTCTCTGTTTTCTAGTATTGACATCCCTAAAATAAACAATTCCCCAGAAGTGTGAGCTGGCCTACTGATTTGCTTCTAACCAAAAGAATGTGGCAAAAGTGAGGTGATGTCATTTCTATGATTAGGCTCCATAATGTGTCTTCTATCTTGCTAGCAGACCTTCTCCTTTGCTATCTTCAATGAACTAAGCTGCCATAAGGCCCAGGTGGCAAGATACCTACGGAGGCAGTTTCAAGCCAAGAGCCAACAGGGAACTGTGACCTTCAGTTCAACAAATCAAAGAACTGAGCCTGCCAAAACACATATGAGCTTGGAAGCAGATTGTTCCCCAACAGGTCTTTCATATGGGACCCCAGTTCTGACCAATATCTTGCTTACAGCATTGTAAGCGACTGAACCAGAGGACCCAGCTAAGCTATGCCAAAATCGTCATAAATAGAAACTGAGACAATAAATGTGTGCTATGTTAAGCCACTAAATTTGTGGTACTTTGTGTATAGATCAAAAGATGACTAATACAAATATTTAAAAGATAACAAAGAAATATTATGAACAATTTTATGCCTATAAATTCAACTATTTGATAAAGTAGACAAATGGACATATTTCTAAAATACACAAATAAAGCTCACTGAAGAAAAAATAAGTAACTTAAATAGTCCCTTTATTCATAAAATTGAAATTGCAATTAAAAATCATTGCCAAAAGAAAACTCTGGGCCCACATATCTTAACTACCAAATATTTAAGAAGAAATAATACCAATGCTACACAAATTCCTCCAAAAGATACCTGTCATTTTTGAGGCCAATATTATAATGATACCAAATTCTGACAAAGATAGTACAAGAAAAAAAAAAAAATCCTACAGATCAGTATTACTCAAATATAAAAATTCTTGGGGTGCCTGGGTGGCTCAGTGGTTAAGTGTCACTCTACGTTTTGGCTCAGGTCACGAGGTCATGGGATCAAGCCCCGCATTGGGCTCTGTGCTGACACCAAGCAGCCTGCTTGAGATTTTCTCTCTCTCCCTCTCCCTCTGCCCATCCCCTGTTCATGAGCTCTTTCTCTCAAAATAAATAAATAAACACTTACAAAGTATATAAAAATTCTTAACATTTTAGCAAACTGAATTCAGGAACATGTAAAAGGCATAATATATCATAGTGCAGTGCTATTTCTCTCAGGAATGCAAAGTTCGTTAAGAATTTAAAACAGTAATTACTATAATTCCCAGAGTAACAATCAAGATATTCTCAACAAATGTGGAAAAAACACTCCATATAATCCAAAATCCATTTTTTTTTAACGTTTATTTATTTTTGAGACAGAGAGAGACAGAGCATGAATGGGGGAGGGTCAGAGAGAGGGAGACACAGAATCCGAAACAGGCTCCAGGCTCTGAGCTGTCAGCCCAGAGCCCGACGCGGGGCTCGAACTCACGGACCGCGAGATCATGACCTGAGCTGAGGTCGGCCGCCTAACCGACTGAGCCACCCAGGCGCCCCCCAAAATCCATTTTTGATAAATACTCTCAACATATTTGGAATAGAAGGGAATGTCATCAATCTAACAGATCACATCAATGAAACTTATAGCTAACATCATACTTAATGGTGAAACACTGACTGTTTACCCAACATCAAGGACAAGGCAAAGCTATCCACTCTATTTCTATTAAAAACTGTACCAGAAATCATAACCAATTCATTAAGAGGAATGAAATCCAGATTGGAAAGGAAAAAGTTATTCTCATTATTCATGGATGACATACTATCCAAATAGAAAATCCTCCAGCATGTACAAAAAAAGCTACCACAGCTAGTGAGTTTACCAAGGTGCAGGATACAAGATCAATATACAAAAATGTATTGTAGTCTTATGCAAGATATGAACACCCAGAGATTGAAATAAAATTATAATACCATTAAAAATTATGAAAGAGAAACTAAAGATGTGTAAAATGTGTTCACTGAAAACTATAACACATTACTTAAAGAAATTAAAGAACTAAAGAGAGAGATATGCTATATTCATGGATCAGAAGACCCTACTTTGTTAAGGTATCAATTCTCCTTAAAATGATCTATAAATTCAACACAATCCCAATCAAAATCTGAGAAAAAAATTGTAGAAACGGATATACTGGTTTAAAAATTTTCAATTTATATGCAAACTGCCTAGGATTTATAAAACAATTTGTTAACAAATAACAAGATTGGAGGGCTTACAACACTACCTGATAGGAGGATTTATTTTAAAGGAATGGTAATCAAGATGGTACAGCATTGGTGTAAAGATTTTGAAAAATCAGTAGACCAGAACAGAGTTCAGAAATTGATTCTCACACACATGGTCAATTGACTTTAACAGAGACAACAAGAGAATTCAATGGGGGAAGATAATCTTTTCAACAAATGGTGGTACCAAAACTGGATAGCTTTATGCAAAAAAAAAAAAAAAAAAAAATCACTTTCAACCCTCACTTCACACCTTATACAAAATGAAGTCACAATGGGTCACAGCTCTACATGAATGGTTGAACATACAAGTCATCTTATGTACTATTTCTTGAGACTATTAACTGGCAGTCAAATTTCATTCGTAAGTAATACAGAAAGATTCTACGGTGCGGAAAAAACTGTAAAAAGTATATTCTATTCCTTTCTTAAGGATTTATAACTTGCAATAATTTATTAAAAACTGAGAAATCTAACAACAAAGAAGTCCAATTTTGTTTAACACAATAATACATAAATATATTGGACTATGGAGCTCTGTTTTTACACATTTATTAATATCCTATTAAGCACAGTTTGAGAAACCATGATCTTGTTGAAAATTTTTGCTTTACATATTAGGAACTAATGTCCAGAATAAGTAACTCTTTTGACCAAGTATGCTTGTCTAATGGGAGAAGTCTCCAGGCTTAAGTCCTTTGTTCTTTGTATTTTACAACAGATTACCATTTTCAATTGATTTGCCCTAGAGGTTTCATAACCAAGTGTTGCTTCTATTTCTCTGCTTCTACTCTCCCTGGGCCATCATTATCATAACTTTTATCATTCAATAGTATTATGATGTTTTTCAAGAGACTGAACACTTCTTTTTTCCAGATAATATGGACTGATCATTTTTGTTTTGCTTACCTAATTCCAGTGACCAGAAAACTGTAAAATCTCAATAAATGCTGCATAAATGAAAGAACTAAGAGAAAAAAGGATTCCATGTGAACAGCACAGAAAGAAGAGTTTAAGCCCAAAGAAGACTACAAAATTTCAAATTGGGAAGAAAGATACTAAAAGTGATCTAAGAGAGTAAGGTAAGGTTAGTGGGAAATCAAGAATAATATTTACAGAGCAAGAGCTCAGAAAACTATAAACTCAACGAGATGTAACGGTATCACCGATGCAGAGAAAATATTTGGTAAAGAACAGTTGATACCTTCTTGCTAATCACTAAATAATTTACATTAAACACCGAGAAGAGGGTCTATCTACTTCATGCAAAAAGTAGCACAATGACTGTGATATAAAACCACGTTAAAATAATTACTTCATTTGGTAGTATAAAGGATTAAGCATCAGTTCAATACACTGAAGCAAAGCACTCTAAGTTTGTTATCGCCGAAATAAAAATGTTATTAGAATATATGACAAAAGTATATCACAAAAGGAACTAACATTAATTGATCACGCTAAGCTTTTGATATAAATAAGCTCACTGAGGTCTCATTAACCATCCTGTGAAGTAGATATCCTTTCAAACAAATTTGAGGAACTGAAGAATCTACATTCTGTCAAATCTAGGTTGCCCAATTTCCCCCCCCAATCATCTCTAAATAGCAAGATGTATAATGCAATAAACCTTTCCAATCATTTCAATTTTGTGAACAATTTACTTATAAGAACCTCTTGTTGGTCATTTAAAACCTGCAACAAGTTCCTCATCTTGTTCAAGACATACTCCAGGAATTCAAAACTGCTGCCTAAGGAGCATCTGGGACTTGTAAAATTCCTACATGGTTTTGTATCAGAATGGATGCATAATTTTTTGTAAGACTGGATGTAAAAAGAGGAACTCTTATAGACTACTTAATAAATTCCAGATATTATGATTTATAAAATTTCCTGTATTTAATTTTCATGCACTTGTTACAAGATAAATCTCTTTGCAGATGAGAAATCCGAGGCTCAGAAATGAAGTATCTTATCTTTTCCAAGGTCAAATATAGTGGTGAAACCAGGAAGCAAATTTACCTAATTTATTCTGTGGCTTATATATATATTTTTAAGTATAAAATGTAAATAATATTTCTATAAGAAATAATGACAGTATAATCATCTTACAACTTCTAGAGTATCTTTCATTAAAGTCCTGGACAAGGAGAAATAACAACTGTTTTGGGGTCTCTTTTATACTTTGCCAACTTGATATGGTAGAAAGGGACAGTAATATAGAGTCATGTTTAATATCTGGTAATTTATCCACCTTCTCTGAACTTCAATCTCCTCACTTCTGAAATGGACAGGATTTAAAATGCCTTCTTGAAAAGCTGATATAAAACTTAAAATAGGGAACATGTGAAAGGTTTTAAACAATGTTGTCATAAATGTTAGTTATGATTATTGCTATTAATAAAAATAGGCTGGGGTGCCTGGCTGGCTCAGTTGGTGGAGAGCACGACTCTTGATCTCAAGGTCCTGAGCCCAAGCCCACAGCCATTTGGGTGTGGACTCAAGAAAAAATTTTTTTAAGATAGGCTAAGTAGACCTAGAAAGGTATTCAGCCAGAATCTACCCTCCATCCTGTTCTTACGAATAAGAAATATGTAAGTCTATAAAAAAAATAATTTTAAAAAGCTGCCAGAAGTAAAACCTCAACAATTTTACAAAAAGGGACATAAGAGATATTCAAAGATTAATGTTTTGACTTTTACTAAAGACTAAACAACGAGAAGATTAAAAAAAAGAGAGAGAATTGTAAAGGATTGGTCCTGATAAAGATGCAATTTCATAAGCATGCAAAGTTAAGTGAAACTTACAGTGAGGTAAGAAACTGACAAAGGCTGGTTCCAAAGCTATGTGACAGCATCGGAATGGACACTGTCCCTGGAAGAATGGCTAAATTGAAAGAAAAACAAAAACAAAAACAAAAACCCAGAAGATCTGCCTAGCTTGAAATGGAAAAATAGACAACCTAATAGCTGTGTGATTTCTTTCATTTTAAATATCTGCTAGCAAGAGATTTAAAGGAGCTTATATCATCCTAACCCAATTTTTTCCTTATCTAAGAACTAAGATTACAAGTTATAGGCAGGTTTGTATGTTTTGAATACAAAGAGTAACCAACAGCACTTTCCCTCATGGGTTTATTTAAACCTAACTTTAAATTACACCCTTTTCTTACCCATAGTTTTTCTTCACATTCAGAACATTCAGAAGGAGCAGTTACATAACAAAACAGAGATTAATGGGAACATAGATGCAATATATAGAAAACACTTACTTTAATTCTCTGTCCCTCCTGTCTTGCTTTGCTATTTAACTGCTTCATCTCCTGTTTTGTACCTGAGATCAAGAGGCATAAAATACTATTTCAAAATTTGTGTGTCCTTTCTAATTATTGCATTTGAACTCGCAGAAGCTATAAAACCTACACCATTTTTCCCTTCAAAAATAAAAACATTAGCAAACCGTAAATAATCTAGAGAAAATATCTACTCTAAACAAGAAAAAGTAACACTAAACTTTATTACCCATCAAAGCTGTCAAAGGAGGACAATGAGTAAAAAGTATTTTATTCACACAGCTACATCTTTTCCATTTATAAGGGAAACTATTTATCAAAATCAAACAATCTGGTAGTTGTAGAACACAACCACAGCTAACTTGTCAAAGCCTGAACAAAACACATGGAGTTTAATTCAGGAGTCATCATCCTACGGGGTGAGTTAATCTGTATGATTTTCAATCTTCCTCAGTCACCAAATGTGTCAGTTTTTTTTTCTCCTTTGAGACATCTCTCCATTTTCAATTATTTTGTGATCTTGACCCTATCATCCTACTCTAAGTTTAATTTCATTGCAAATAGGTCTATGTAATAACATCTTACCCGATCATCCTAGTACTCTTCACTCTTTCACTTTGGATCCATTCCTCATACCACAATATACTGATCTTTATAAAACCCGTTGTGTCATTCCCTGCATAAAAATTTATTTTTAATTGGCCCTCTACTCCCCAAAGGATACACTACATTTCTTGAACAGAAAAGTTAGCTGCCTTACCACACTATTTACCTATGATTCCAAGATCATTTATTCTTTACTGAATTTTGTAATTTTGAGGTTTCTACACTTGTGGTCCCATCATTCCACATTTCTGGAAAGTTGTCTTCCTTCTAATCTTATTCATACAAATACTGTCTGTCCTATAATATCCTACTCAAACACCTCCCCTTTACTCTTTCCTGATGACCCAAAGTAATCTCTCCATCTCCTGTAATCCCACAGTAATCAGTGAAATTAACTTGATAATTATCTATTTGCTGCCTAATCCTTCTTCACTGTTGCCTGAAAAGAGTTAAAGTTTCATAATTAACTCTTCAGATAAATATGACCTGTATTTCTAACCATAGCTCCTGAATTCTAAGATGAACTAAAAGATTATTCATTTTTAATGATGCATAAACTGAATGCATTCACAAATCTCAGCATCTTAAAAATGGGGACCAGAGTAAGAACAAGTTTCTTAAGAGCAGAGAGGCAACATCATTATCCTTATTTACAAGGGTAGCTCTCATGCCACTGTGCTCTACTGGGAGAAGAAAACTACAGGTTCTCTCCACCCCTAGATATTCCCAAGGCCTCTACTGTCAAATGTAAATGAACTATACCTTAGGCTCTCCCAGAACTCCAGCCAGTATAACCCTTCCTAGGGTAAGAATGACCTCTGTGAATTATATATAGATAGCACATGAGGGGAACTGAGGGTCTTATCTCCAACTTGTTATCCATCAAACCATATAGCGGCTGTTTGCCAAGCTCATCCACATGAATGAAAAGATACTGAATACCTGCTAAGAAGAGAGCACTAAACAAAATTAAAGATCTCTTTAGCTGCATCAGGTGGGAATGGCCCAGGAGTAGCTAGACAGGTATCATTAAACTCATCCGGATAACCTTATGGACTCATTTTAGTTTCCACAGAATCTGCAAGCTGTATGTCTATTTCAGTTGAATTTCTACTTTTTTTTTGTTTCCCTTATCCAAAGTACCCAATCTATGGCTTTGAGTATGAGTTTTCGAAGACTAGAGCAACTCCTTAAAAGGCTACAGCAACTCTTGTATTCATTTTCTACCTGACCTGGATCATCAGGCTGCCATCCATGTGTATTCCTGAAAAATCGTCTGAGAAATGACCACTGCTGGTGTTTTTTTAATAAAATGAACCTTCATTCTACCTCATTATAACAGGTACAGATGTCAGAGTATGTATTAAAATGAAAGATCTCAAAACATACTATTTATTTCTTAATTAGAAGTCTGAAATTATTTTGTGCTGAATCATAAACAGCTGCTAAACCTAGTATTTTAAAGCCAACTCATTACCACATAACTGGTTTTCCCTTTCTCCACAAATAGGCCTAAGTCCGGAACTTTACCAAGGTAGTTATTATTAGTACCACCTCCCTCTATCAATGGGCAAAGGAAAAAGGAAAAAGAAAAAAAGTTTGAGGCAAAGAGAAATAATTTGCCCAGAGTCATACAACTAGGAAGAAGAAGCACCAGAAATAGAACCCACACAACTTGATTTCAATGTTCAAGCACTTAAATTCTATGCTAGTCTACCTCACAATATACTATGCTGGCTAGCAAACTTTCTTTTTTTGTTCTATCATGTCCCGTGTCTTCTTTTGAAATATCAATTACAGATCCTCTTTTCACGTTTCTCCTCTTTTCTCCCCTTCATTCGGTATATGGCAAAAAATTTAAGACAGTTAGTTCTTTTTTGACTTGGGAAACACTAAGGTAAGGGAGTTAAAAGGTAACTGTATAATATTTGGTATATCTGAGTTCTAGGCCAGAGTCTATCATTAACCAGGCAAACTGTCTAGCCAAATCTTGTGTGTATTTTGAATCAACAGCACATATCTCAACCTGGCCAAATCTCAAACTCTCTCAGTTTTCTCATCTATGAAATAAAAGGAATAGATATAAATAGCTAGCACACTTTCTAGTTTTGAAATTCTAGGATGCTGCAAAATGGGAAGGAAAGGAAGAGCAATACAGACCCAACTGTTTCACTCTGCAAACCATATTTATAAAGAGAAGGGAAAACCACGGTAGAAATTTAGCAATTGGGAAAAATAAGCACTCAAACTCTATGCAATTGAATATTGCTTCTCTCCCCCCAAATTACTACCAAAATAGATTATACAGTACCTGAAAAATGCACAAAATTAAAATGCCAACTGCTGGTCACTGCTGGTACTTATAAACATAATTACTATTAACGGTTACCTACCACTGATCTCTTTTACTTTTTTTTTCATTTACTTATTTATTAATTTACATCTAAGATAGTTAGCATATTGCTATAATGGCTTCAGGAGTAGATTCAGGGATTCATCCCCTATGTATCACACCCAGTGTTCATCCCAACAAGTGTCTTCCCTAATGCCCCTTACTCATTTAGCCCATCCCCCTTCCCACAACGCCTCCAGCAACCCTCAGTTTGTTCTCTGTACTTAAGAGTCTCTTCTGTTTTGTCCTCCTCCTTGTTTTTGTATTATTTTTGCTTCCCTTCCCTTATGTTAATGTGTTTTGTATCTTAAATTCCTCATATGAGTGAAGGCATCTGATATTTGTCTTTCTCTGACTGGCTAATTTTGCTTAACATAATACCTTCTAGTTCCATCCATGTAGTTGCAAACGGCAAGATTTCATTCTTTTTGATTGTCAAGTAATACTCCATTGTATGTATGTGTGTGTGTGTGTGTGTGTGTGTGTGTGTGTGTGTATACATATATATACACACATATATATACATACACACATCTCCTTTATCCATTCATCTGTCAATGGACATCTGGGCTCTTTCCATACTTTGGCTATTGTTGATAGCGCTGCTATAAAACATTGGGGTGCATGTGCATCTTTGAAACAGCACAACTGTATCCTTTGGATAAATACTTAGTAGTGAAATTGCTGGGTTGTAAGGTAGTTCTATTTTTAATTTTTGGGGCAATCTCCATACTGTTTTCCAGAGTGCCTGCACCAGCTTGCATTCCCACCAGCAGTGCAAAGGATGATATCTTTTACTTTTTAAACTGAGGAATGAAAAACTCTGTATTTTAGGAAATACTGTCAACAAGAAGACTTCTCCCCTTTCCTGTGAGCCCTGTCATAACTCCAGGGTGCAAACCCCAATTATACCTCAGTACTTAAAGCTTGGCCTAAGTTGGGTAACAGAGCTACAAGGGCAGGAAAACCAAGATGACAGGGGCCCCTTGGAATTTTCATCAACTAAAATGATCACACAACATTTTAGAAATGGAATTTGTACATCAGGAAATATGACCATGAAAATGAACATGAAATATTAGATATTTGGAGATAATAATGATGGTAATTATAGTAGTAGCAGCTCTCATTTATTGAATAAATAAATGAAATGAAATACTTCATAGCTTTTATCAGGTTTCATCTTTACTCAAACCCTACAAGGTATGTGTAAAATTATCATAATTTTAGAGATGAGAACTCTGAGGCTCAAAATGACTTGGTAACTTATCCAAGGTCACAGAATACAATTCTCCACAGTCGGTGATCTTAAATGCTTTACTAAGTAGTATCATCAATCAGGATAATACTTTGTAAGCATAGGAGAGAGGAGGCCTATTTACCATTAATACCACCACCATCGACTTTTAGATTCACCACCATAAATCAACTTTGATTCTTTTCTCCTCGATCTCCAAACACAATTAATCTAGTAAATCTAAGAATTCTTCCCCAATCTTCCCCAAGTATTCAGCAAATACTTATAGAAATCCATGATGTAAAAAGCATTATACCGGACAGAGTAAAACTTTTATATCTAAGTTTGTCACAAGACTTCTCCTTTCCCAAAGAAAGAAAGAGATAACTGAAGGGGAAAGGAAATTGATTTTATGTGTTTTACAAATCTAAAGGAAGTATATTAAGCATGACAGAATCAGCAAGTAATTCTTATTCATTACACTTAGAATGCAGCACATCTGCAAATGTATTCATTCATTTAAATTATTACATATAGATCTAGTTAATAAATTCTGATATACATAGTATTAAACTCAACACTTAGATAGCAGTCACTATGTACCAGACACTGATCTAACCACTTTATATAGATTTATCTAATTTAACCATAGTTTTACATACATTTAATCCTTATGACAGCCTTATAAAGTAATTATCCCCAATTCACCAACGAGTAAACTGAGGTAAAGCGAATTTAAGTAAGTTGTCCAGAATCATACAGGTAGTAAGTGGCAGAGCTGGGATTCATATCCAGGTACTCTGGCTCCAGGGTCTGTGCTCTTGACCACTGCCTTCTAAAGGGGGGGGGGGGGGGGGGGGGCGGAAATCTAAAACTAGAATAAATCATTAACATGGTGGTAAATAACAAAAATCATGGTATTCTCTGGCTTTTATACCTGCTGCAATGTCAAATACAGATAACATTTGTTTGTAGGAAAGGATAAAAACTAAGGGAGGGTGGGGAAAAAACTCATTAACTATACCTCTTGCCCAGATCTAAACTATTTGAGATCTTAATCACTCCTTTCAATCTCTGGTGCCTTAACCTCTATCACCACTTTTCACATATTTCTAAAAATGAAAGTGTTATTCACATCATGATGATGCTTTTATCTGTTCAGCTGTGTGTTTTGTTCTGCAGAGGTGAGCAGTAGGTCAACAATGCAGAAACCAGGACTAACAAAAGTGAAGAGGTTTGAAGTACATCACAAATGCTCTTACTTCCCTATGAGTGTCTCAGACATGTGTCATCTCCACATTTCCTAAGAATACTGACCATGTCTACCATTTCTTCTATAACCACTAATAGGTACATGCATTTATTTTTGTCTCTACCTAATAAAAATACTCTATTGAATGATGTGCTACGGCAGGTTCTGATAACCATAAACTTGGTAAATCACCTATATACTGTGAAGCTACTTTTCTTGTGGGTTTGGGAAAAATGGGCAGACAGGAGCTCTGCTGGCTTTTCCTACTTCAGAAAGAACATGTATAAGACTAAGTACACTTTTGAGAAGTTTGTGGCCTCTTAACCATACAACTCTGGTAGAGCTCACTTAGGCATCAAGGTTACTAGAGCAAAATACCATCTTCGTTAGATTTAAAGTAAGTACCTATAAGGCAAAAAGTGTACAAAGCAAATATTCCCCTTAAAAAGGTATTAAATAGATACTAAGTTCAACCTATGTGATTTTGTGTAGCCAATCTTGTACGGTAAAATGCATAGTTATGATACATGAGTAGAGAACTATTAACAGAGTTCATGTACCAAATATGTTTTTACAGTAATGCAAAACATGATTATTTCTCCCTTATAGTTTTAGTGGAGGCATGGAGGATGGAGAACTCAGCTCAATCCAACTAAACTATAAGCATATGCTTTATGATTCCACCAAACCACTCATTCTGCAGTTTTTACATACTTTTTATTGTAGCCTACTATGTTTCAAGCTTTACAAAAAGTAAAATAAATTTTTTTCCTATCAGTATTGTAAAATCAATTATTTTTTAAATGATACAACCTGCTGTGATGGAAATGTATTATTTATACAATATGGCAAAGTCTAAATACATTTCACTAGCAGAATTTCTACAAAATACTTGCAAATTTCATTAAAGTTTAAACTGACTTGTTAATGATTTTACAAAGTATCAAAATTGGTTTTTAGCCAACATCAGTATTTACTTCTGAATTTAAAAAAACTCAACAGACTATGATACTCAGTGGAATAAAGTATTTTGGTAAACTGAGACTCTTATTAACAAAATTATATCTATATTTATGATTATGAAAAAAATAGTCAACTTGGTAGATGGGGTTTAATGTTAAACCCAAAAAGTTCATAAACTTCCTATTAAAAGTGTATTGAAGACAGCTTCTAAGATAACCATAAATGTCTTTCCTTGGTGAAAAGATTTCAGGAGAGAATTAAATTGTTCAAAATTATAAATAAAACATAACTTAACTAGATAAACCATTTTAGGTTCAAAATCATGACCAGGATAGAAGAAGCAAAGTTAGTGGAAGAATGGATTTCAATGAGAACAAAATAAAGGGTATATATATATATATATACACACTTATATATATAGTATATATAGATAGATATATGCTATCTATATAGCATATATATAGTATATATAGATAGATATATCTATATCTATATATAGTATATAGATATAGATATATCTATCTATATATGCTATCTATATAGCATATATCTATCTATATATACTATATATAGATATGGTTGCATGGTAGATTGAGAATATTTAAATATTAATCTTGGGTTTTTAAACAGAAAACTAATTTACTATAAAATCAATTTAACTTTGCAATGCACACAATATACATTCAACATAGCATAGCAAATAGCAAAAAGAAAAGTAAGAGTAACTTTGAAGTCCATCTCTAGAGGCAAACTTAATTTCACGATCATGAAATACGTAAACTTTGGATGTACTATTATGTTCTCTTCTCCTAGAATCTTATTTACTACTCAAGTACAACAAAATTGAAAGTCTAAAAGGAAAGTACACATAAGGTACAAAGGCACCATTTAATACATTTTAAGAAATAAGTTATCACACAGTAACTCAAGCCTTTGAAAGAAAATAATCCAATAAATAGTATTTTGTTCTCCACTATATAAAATCCATACTTCATAATCTAAACAGGAAACCTACCTTTCCTACTCACAATGGTATTTAAAGAATCAAAAACTTCTAAAGGTAGAAGAATATTTGGACAATCAGTTTAACTAGCCCCAAGGTTAAAATAAGGTGCCCAAGGATTACACAGGAGAGAGGATAGTAAATCCAAGTCTTGTGATACCCACAACAGTACTCTTTACACTACAACCCAGCTTTCTCATCACAGATTCCAAAAGGGAAACACTAAAACCATGTTTAATTGTCTCTTTAATAATTATTCATAATTCTCCATGACTATCCTATTTTTCCCAAGGTATTTAAAATAAATTAAACATAGGCTACAGCCAAATATAATAGCAAACCACATATTTTAACTCAACATTAAAAAAAAATTTGTTAATGTTTATGTATTTTTGAGAGACAGAGAGAGACACAGCATGAGCAAGGGAGGGGCAGAGAGGGAAACAGATTCCAAGGCAGGCTCCACACTCTGAGCTGTCAGCACAGAGCCTGACACAGGGCTCAAACCCATGGACCAAGAGATCATGACCTGAGCTGAAATCCGATGCTTAGCTGACTGAGCTACCCAGGCACCCCTAATTCAGCATTTTTTAATGCAAAATGACATAACCCATATGGAGATTATGGACTCCAATCACATACTGTTTCCTTCCACTTATGCCAATATGCTTCTAGGGTTAAATATCCATAAATTTTATGCTTGTCTATCTTCTAATGGTTAATTCTAAGAGAAGTAAATAGTTCATTATTTATTCAAACTATGACATTTTGGAAAAGGTAGCTCTTAACCTCAGCAATTTACTGCAGAGTCTGGAAACACAGAATTTAATTTTACTGCCAGCTCTTTGGTCTAATTTTTAATCTTTCAGTCTCATTATTTTAAAGTTTTGGGGGATTTTTTGTTTACTGCTAAAAAGAGGCTCTAATCTTATGACCTCACTATGTGTAGAATGTTAGCTTGGTCCTATTTTCTCTTAACTGCCAACCGAGAAATGTCATCTGTTATGTGTGTTTTGATATGCTTCCAGGAGACAGAGCTATAGAGTCCCAGATATAAACAGCTGATGACTACTGGAACAAGAACGGGAGAGGGAAGACTGGAAACTGATACTCTGAAAGTCAGTGCCATCTCTCAAAGGTAATACATGAAGAAAACAATACACAAAGAAAAATTTATGTATGGAGAATAGTTAGGCATTCTAAACTCTTCCAACTCTAGTAAAGAGTATTATAGGTAATCCAGGTGTAGAAATATTTCCTTCATTGTAAGAGATAAAATAAACTCCCCAAATACGACAATAAATGGAAAAAAATAAATCTACCATGAAGGTACTGTGTATTCTATGATACTCCCATGTAAATACGTAATCTTCATTTCTCTTAACAGAGTTCATATACAAAAAAACTTATTTATTCTGCCAAAGTACTTCATAGTTTTAATCAAGGGTGATGAACAAACTTACTCTAGATGAGTCATAAGAGGGGCTTGGTTGACCACTTGTTCCCCAAGATGTCGTACCTCCTCGTTCATCCATACCTAAGAAGAGAAGAAAGTGAAAGATTTAAATCCAGAAGGATAGTATGATGGATTTTTTAAAAATATAGTATAGCAGAGAATAAAATTCATCAAGTAGTATTTGCATTTGCATGGAACTAGCTGTATATCAATTCTTGTCTCAGAAACCTGAAGAGCATAAGTTACCTTGAGGGTCTTTGTCACTGCTCCGTACAGTGCCCAATATACAATGGAGAATTTCAGAACCAAAATGTGTCTCTGGAGACTTTAAAATAGGGCATAATCTAGATTTCCCATTTCTGTCCGTACCCACTGCTACTTCTAAGAGTAAATGAAACTCTATAGTTTAGTCCTGCCTACATGAAAGTATGGAGAATTTAGTTCTTATGGATAAGTCTTAAAAAAATCAAGCAAGTTGAATGGTTCAAGTTAATAAAACTGGTTTCTAACATAGCACTAATGAGATATTCTTAACTGAAGATATCAAACTAAATCAAACTATACCAAATCATATCATATCTATATTAGTTATATCGAAACTAATAAAAAATGTGACAACTCATGCTTATTTTGGAGAGAGACAGAGACAGTGCATGTGCATGTGTGTAGGGGAGGGGCAGAGAGGATCTGAGGTGGGCTCTGTGCTGACAGCAGTCAACCTTATGTGGTGCTCGAACTCTTGAGATCACGACCTGGGCCGAAAGTGGGACGTTTAATGGACTGAGCCACCCAGGTGCCCCTAAAATCTGATTCTAAATGAGTAGGTCTACACTTATGAAAATTGCAAAGGAAAACTCAAAGTGAAAAAAGATAAGTAACCATTAACAAAAAATCAGTTCATTGTGCTCCTTAATGTGCCTTCTGAAGCTCTGGTTCCATTATTTTACCTTCCAATCAATCCCTAGAAAAAGCTGAAAGAGCGGGAGACCTCTCAATCCAGATATCTCTCCCTTTTCTGTTCTGAGGACCAGTCTTTTTTATCCTTGACTCCTAACAGCTTATGCTTTCCCAACCCTTGCCAAGTTTTCTATGATGAAATAAACACAAATAGTTGCCTTTTTTACATTCTTGCATGAGAAAACTCCTGATGCTACAAAGACAACATTCTGCTAAGTTTAGAACTTTTTCTTACAATTTTTTTCAAAATCCTCTGTGATTTAGAGGAGAACGTGATCTGTAATAAGTTAAATACCACAAATTTTCCAGTAACCAGCCAGGATTCCCAAGCCACTTCACATGGACAGAATTGCCAGCTGAAGGGACAGAACTGCCAATTGTCCATAGGTGACAAAAGCAGGCAAGGAGGAGTGAGTTTCCGAAGCAGAGTATACTAATTACTAATTCAGCTGGTAGGACCCTAATTTATTCTTTTTATGAATCTGTACTTCCTGTATTAAGTGACTGATTTATAATTTTAAAAGTTTTTAAAAACACTATAGAGAAAAGATGGATACCTACTACAGAAAACACTCAAGGCATAATTTCAAGAGAACCAGATACCTTGAAAACACAGAGATCACGAATAAAAATACACAGTGTTTTGTTCATGTTTGGATAATTCTTCAACATTTTTTTTTTTTAATTTATTTTTGGGACAGAGAGAGACAGAGCATGAACGGGGGAGGGGCAGAGAGAGAGGGAGACACAGAATCGGAAACAGGCTCCAGGCTCCGAGCCATCGGCCCAGAGCCCGACGCGGGGCTCGAACTCACGGACCGCGAGATCGTGACCTGGCTGAAGTCGGACGCTTAACCGACTGCGCCACCCAGGCGCCCCCATGTTTGGATAATTCTTACTAAAACTCTAGATTTAAAAAAGATTCTACAAGTTGGGGTAATAGCATGTAAAAACACACTTCGTTACCATCTCTCCAGTATCACCAGTTATCTGTAGGCTATATTCCAAGCATTTTCTTTGTAATCAACACTGCAGAACAGAAGCCAGAATTCCTATGAGGCCCAATCCAAGACAAAGGCTATTATTAACACACAAAATAAAATACTACTTATGAAATTGCTAATAATTTTATGAAAAGTTTTTTTTAAATCATACTTTTCATTTGCAACTATGTCTTTTTAACATTTTTTTATACTATACAGCCAAAGTGAAATACAAAGTCAAATTGGCTATTGAAAGCAGAGTCTCAAATATTTGTACACCCATATTCTATTCCATTATTTACAATAGCCAGAAGGTGGAAGCAACTCAAGTATCCACTGACAGATGAATGGATAAACAAAATGTGACCTATAATACAATGGAATATTATTCAGCCTTAAAGATGGAGGGAACTCCTACATATGCTACAAATTGATGAACCTGAGGACCTATGTTAAGTGAAATAAACTAGTCACAAAAAGGACATATACTGTACAATTCCACTTACATCGGGTGTAAATTCATGGAGACAAAAAGTAGAATGGTGGGGTTGAGAAGAAGAGGGGAATCATACTTACAGTGATAGTTAAGAGCATAGAATAGAAACTTATTTTGATGACCCTATCTTAATGAAAATGATCAGACTATAGTTTATTCTTTTTATGACTCTGAATCATCTTACATCAAATGAGTAATAAATATGAGGCCTATGTGTTATTTACATATCTCTGTAAAAGAGAATGCAAAAAGGTGAACGCCTATTACAGAAAACATCTCAGACAAAATTTTTTAAAGATATAAAATTATGTGAAAACACATACTCAATTTGCATCAAGTGACACTACTTCCACAGCATAAAAGAAGAGTAAAGATTAATTAAATGAGATGGTAATTAAGTAAGCCAACAGCTAAACAGTATGACATACCAAGGACAGTGGACATGGCAGGGGGCTCAAAGGATGCTATAGAATAACAAGGATCTGGCTAGGTTTTAAACTCAGAGCTCTTTAGTTTTATTGTTAACATAACCAGACTCTGAGTAGAAGGTCGTGGCTGGCACTGACAAAGGCAAGAGTCATCTTTCAGCATCAATGACTCCTTTCTGCTGAAGACAATGGCTGTACAAACAGACATATGACAAGAATAATAAATTTTCCAAAGCCTCAGACATAAGACCAAGGTAAGCAGAGAAAAAGAAATTACACACAGAAAATAAACTTAATATAAAACTGTACAAACTGATCAAAATTTATACAAATTGATCAAAATCAAATTTATCAACAAGAAAATAAAGTATAGTTGCAATACAGTGATTGGGAGAAAAACGTTTCTATTAAGATATGTCTGAACCACCATTGCCATATATTTTCTTTCCTTCCCAATTCTAGTCTATGCATCCCAATTTAACAATTTTAGAGAAGCTAGTTCCTTGATTGATAGATTAAAATGGTGGATATAAGAGAAAGTTTAACAATCACTAAGTAGCAGAAACTCTTGGGAGTCTTGCTTAACTTTCTAATAAACTATTCTATTTCTATTCAACAAGATTAAAAGGGTTAATCAATATTTTAATATAGAGACTAAAGGACTCTTTTCTTTTTTAATCTTTATATAAAGATTCTCTTAAGTCCCTGCTTTTTTATATGGAACCAATTAAAGTCCAATATATATTTTGATTCCATAGGTCACATTTTAAAGGTATACATATTATTTTTTAATATCTTCCAGTAAAGAACATTATATTTTTTAAGCTTGTACCAAAAAATAATGGCTTGTAAATTCAGTGAAACAATTTGCTACTTTCTCATTTAATAGGAAAAGTAACTAAAAACAAATCATAAGTCACTACATACACAGGCAATTTTTTAAGAGGCTATTCTTCAAGGAGCAAGTAAACTTCTTGGTAAAGTTTAACATATGACATTACTCTTTTCTATGAAGAACTCAGATATTGGTCTACACCTGCTTCCTCTCTCCTGCTACCATCTTTAGTTTTTGACCAAAAGTGCTCTCTCAAGTTAACCATAAACTATGCTTACAACTTCATCTTATCTCTTCTTTCATTCTCCTAGCACAGAGTCTTATAGATTTCTCTAAGTTTTTAACCACCAGGGAAAAATTGAAAACAGATTGGGAGGGGGAATGATTTTTCTACACCCTCAACATCTATTCCACTCCCCATGCCCTCCACCATATGGGTCCCAAACAGTACAGAGTTTGTGTATATAAAGCATACTCATGGTTTGGTGAGGCTCAGCGAAGACCTCCCTGCCTGGAGGTAAAAGGGGTGAATGAGGAAAAAAGCTGCTGAGCAGTTCCATATTTTCCTACTTGCCACTATTACCAATAACCTGCTGCCTGAGACTAAGACTAGGGTAAAGTGACACACAGGTCTAGAATTGGGAAAATATTTCTAGTAGTAGGTAGAGAGTCTACTGAGGAGAGAAGGAATAAAAGGAAGAAGGGAGACAATACTAAGAATGGAGTGAAGATGAGTAAGGGTATCTCTGCAGTAAAGCTGGTAAGAAAAAAAAAAACCACTACAGCCACTTGCTTAGTATCTATCCTTATGAAAAAGGGCCATATATAAAGTTGGAAGGAAGAGCACAGGAGACTGTATCTTTCTCTCTCTCTCTCTCTCTCTCTCTCTCTCTCTCTCTCACACACACACACACACACACACACACACACACACACACTGCTCTAGGAGCAGTGAAATCAAGTTTTCTTATCTTAGCAAGTAAAATGTACTTTAAAAATATCAAATCCCAACCCTGTTATAAATAAGGGAAAGATAATATAGATTGCAGGATTGCCATCTGCTATAAGGTGATTCAATAAATGATTTGATGAAAGAAATCTGATTGGAGAGGACTATGTCAAATAACCAAAGCTATGAATGTATCTCAATAGTTTCACTCAATTTTATTTGTGGAGTAATCACACTTGTTTAGATAACACTCCAAGGTTGCCATCAATTGTAAAACAAAACACAAAACTCATCACCATTTCTACTGTATGATTTTAGATTCTCATGAAATAAATCTACCAATGTGTTTTTCTCGAAATTCATTGTGAAATAGGATCAATTAGAATATAATAGCACACCTTTGCTGTTATGCTAAACATCAACAAAAACAAAATGGAAAAGCTATGATAATATTAAAATTGTAAGTGTATTTAAGAGAATTTAAGACACAGTGCCTCATATGAAGTATGTAACAATGATTATAGAGGTTTGTTAAAGTTATGAAATATTAGGGTTCTGTACCTAGAGCAGTCAAAAGAAACAATTTAATTCTTTTTAAAAGTAGGTAAGAAAATAAAAACAGTAAGAAGAGCAAAAGGAATCACAGGTCACCTTTTAAAGTTCAATCACAATTTCCATTTGGTATTATTAAGAACAAAGATTTACAAGTAGGGATATTCTAGTGCCAAAATACACTACAGTAAGGTAGTAAATACATGACTAATTCCAAGAAAATGAATGATTTTGAAAATAACGTTCAAACACAGTTATTTTGCTATGTTATTAACCACATCATTCTAAATAAATACCCTGTAAAGATACAATTCAGCAGGACATTCCAGTAATTTAAACAGAGTAGAGGATCCAAAGAAAATGGCAAGTCTACCTATTTACAAACAATAGATACAGCCTGATGGCCAGAGATTGAAACAAAATTCCAGAGGGCAAGCAGGTATGTTGTACTACCTTGGGAGCTATCTGGTGACCTGGTATTTTGTTTCTCTTGCTATCTGAAAGTAGAACTTTCTTATAAAATGTCCTACAAAAAGACTTTTGTAAGTTGAAATGGCAAAAAGTAAACAAGCAATTACCATTTGTAAAAGCAAATATCCTCTTCCAATTTCTTTCAATTACCAAAAACAGGTACAAACAGGTACCAAAAACAGGTCTTTGGTAAAAGCAAAGTGGCATAAAGTGAACTTTTGGAGAGTGGGGGAAACCTGTACTCCTCTTCTCCAATACAAATACCAAAGCCCTAGATCTAAACAGCATTGTCAGTTGTTTTCCTCCATAGAGCCACTTAGGCAGTCAACTCTTAAAAACAGCCTTGATTGTCTCTCTCAGACTCTGGAGGACTCTCAGCAAAAGGTCTCTCATTAGTACAATCCCATTAGACTGACATTACACATTTCCAAAGTCTGTAACTCACTATATTTAACATGATCATTTCAGTTCAAGCCATCAACCATCTCTGACATATATTACCGTAAGAGTCTCCTAAAGGGTCCCTATTCTTCTTTTCCTTCTACAGTCTATTCTTTACACAGCAACTAGAATGACCCATTAGAAACAAATCATGTCACTCCTATGCTCAAAATCTACCATAGTCTTCCTTCTCTTGGATCAATCTGTTTCAACAACATGGCCCCTGCTTTTGCTTGGTGTGTTTGAGCAAAAGCAAGGGGCCATACTGGGATCTTTCCATTTGCCCTTTCCTCTTCATAAAATGCTCCCACCCAGATATCTGAATGATCTCTTAATTTCCTTCAGGTCTCTGTTCAAATGTCATCTTATAGGCGGAGGTTTACTGTCTTTTTCCAACAGATTGAAAAATCCATCAAAATAAGGATGTAGTTTGTTTTGTTCAGCTTTAACCATTTGGTAACTAGAACATGCCTGACACAAGTAGGTATTAATAAATATTTATGGAAGAATGAATGTATAGAGTGGAAATAATAAAATCAGTTTAATAAAAGTGAGGCTATACCAGGTTCCCTATTTGTTAGCTTATCATTCCTTTTAGACAGTAATCAAAACCAGTCTTCTAAATAACTATACTTTTTTTAAAACTCTGTGAGAAGTAGTTAGATTGCAAATGACTCTATAAACCAGATGACTACTCCCAAAGAGCAAAAATTACTAACAACTTTTAAAGAAATTAAATCCTCACTAGGCTTGGTAGCTAAACAAACTACAGACCTTAAATATCACAACTGTGAAATGACCTCATCACATGTCCTAAGAAAAATCACTTTGTATTCATTACAGTACAGCCTATAACACATTGCTATAAAAGGAATTTTAAATAAAACATGTTCCAAAAAGATTCATATATTCAGCATGATGTTGGGATATTTACAAATGTAGTTAGAAATGTAATGATTCTCTTTAACTTGGTAACATTCTTCTTTCCTATTTCCTTAATTAGTCACTCTTCATATTAATTTCTACCTCATCAATTTTCCAACTATCACATTTGTTCTTTTTACATACACAATACCCTGGGGTTCAGGTACTGTGTATTGCTTGTTCTTCTATTATGTTCCCATTTCAATCCACAGTTAACACTGCCAGCACACTTAACTTGCCATAAACACAAGTTGGGTCATATCCATTCACTACACAAATGTGATCCTCTCTCTGCTGCTTCAGGTTTAACATTCACACACCTGAGGGTGGCATTCTTCAAGGTGGCCTCAATCTGCCTTTTCAGCTTCAGTACTTACTATATCCCTTCAAAAACTCAAGGTCCCCCAACTTCATCAGGACATTAATCACTCCCCAAACATGTCAAATTCATCTTCTACCCCTATTGTTCCCTAGCCCTAGAATATCCACCTTCATCTAACCCTTAACCTATTAAATTTCTAATTCTGATTCATCCTAAGATCAAATGTCCCCTCCTGAGAAGTGTTCTCCAGCAACTAAGCCTAAATTAATCACACTTCTTTAGAAGTTAATTTGTACTTATTCTGTCTTAAACACTGATGGTTGTTTTCATTTACATTCTACCAATAAAACTTTATAATAAGGAGCATCTCTTGTTCATCTCTATGTTTTTCTGGTACCTAGCAGAAGCGTGGTATTCTGCATTCAAATGTTTACTGAATGATTCAGAACATATAAAATTAGGGCATTCATATAACTGTCTGTCATAATAATTCAATAACTAAGGATGGGTTAAAAACAAGACGCCCAAAATAGAAAAATTATGCCTAGCAACTCAAAAAATAATAATTACTTTTTAAACAAAGTATTATTTTTAAAAGCAGATGACAAAATGTGTTGCAGAAACCTCAAAAGTGACCTAGTAAGCTCAGCTTCCAGTACAATGCAGTAAGCTCTGATAGACAGGCTTCTATAAATTCTGGGGGAAAATACAAATATAAAACAACTACTTACAAGCTCTAGAAAGTGAACAAAATCAGGCTGATTTTGGATGAGAACATAAACTTGGAAGAAAAGACCAGAATGAATAACTATCTTTCTTTAACAGATTTTCAGGATCAGAACAAGTGAATTTCCCATTCTTAAAGCTTTATCCTACACATAAGCAGTAGCCACAGCACGCAAGAACTAAAGTTCCAATAAAAAACATCTTTTAGGGGCACCTAGGTGGCCCAGTCAGATGAGCATCCTACTCTTGATTTCGGCTCAGGTCACAGTCTCACAGTTGTGAGATCAAGCCTGTTTTGGGCTCTGTCCTGGGCACGTAGCCTGCTTGGGATCCTCTCTCTCTCCACTGTCTCTGCCCTTCCTCCCTCACTCTCTCTTCACCTAGCTCTCAAATAAACATTAAAAAAAATCTTTCTAGCTAGAAGAATGGTACAGAGCCTGGAAAGCAACAGTCATCACAAAGTAATGACAGAATTCTAAAGAGGAGAGATGCAAAAAAGAAGAGTCCCAAATTTTTGGTATATTTCTACCCAAGTCTTGGCTGAGTCCTGCAGCACATTCACAGGGCAGGCCCAAGGCAGTCTGCAGCTGAGACTAAAACAATCAAATCAAGACTTGAGCAGATGCCAAACTCAGGCAACAGAGAGTTTTCACTTTAAGTCTAATCCAATTAATGGCTCACTTAAACAAAGAAATCAAAACTCTTTGGAGGAACATGAAAGAAAACAAAATTTCCACAAATACATTCTTAATACCCATAATAGAATCCCAAATTCCTTGATAATGAAATGTGATCCAATCTCAAAGGAAAAGATAATCAAAAGAACAACCTCAAGATGGCCTAGAGAATGAGATTTTCAAATAAGGATATTAAAGCAGATATTGTAAGTGTGCTTAATGAGATAAAGGACCTATGTTCATAATGAAGGAAAAAATGGAAAATTTCACAGGGAAAAGAAAACAAAAAAAAAAGCACACATAAACCTTAGAAATAAAAATTAAAATATCAAAAATCTTAAAAAAAACAAATTTCCTGATAAATGAATAGATAGATAGATAGGTAGATAGACAGACAGACACTGTTTTGAAAGTTCTTTAGGTATCAGCTCTCAGGATTGGGGCTCAAAAATTGCTTGTTCATGTTTATTGTTGTTATAACTTTTGAAGATACCTCTTCTTTCAAATGTGAACATTTTGGGAGACAGCCAAAGCATAAGAGACTCTTAAAAACTGAGAACAAACTGAGGGTTGATGGGGGGTGGGAGGGAGAGGAGTGTAGGTGATGGGTATTGAAGAGGGCATCTTTTGGGCTGAGCATTGGGTGTTGTATGGAAACCAATTTGACAATAAATTTCATATATTAAAAAAAATAATTAAGGGGGCGCCTGGGTGGCTCAGTCGGTTAAGCGGCCGACTTCGGCTCAGGTCATGATCTCACAGTCCGTGAGTTCGAGCCCCACGTCGGGCTCTGTGCTGACAGCTCAGAGACTGGAGCCTGTTTCAGATTCTGTCTCCCTCTCTGACCCTCCCCCCTTCATGCTCTGTCTCTCTCTGTCTCAAAAATAAATAAATGTTAAAAAAATATAATTAAGAAAATAAATAAATAAATAAATAACCCACACACAAAAAAAACCAAAAAACAAAAAACAAATTTCCTGGATGGGCTTAAGGGAAGAACAGTGATGACAGATGAAAGAGAGTAAATTTGATGACCACTCAATAGAAATAATTCAATTTGATAAAAAGAGAAAAACTACTAAAATAAAAATAAACAGGACCTTAGAGACCTAAGGGAAGACATTAAAAAGTCTAACAGAGGCATAATGATATAACAAAGAGAACAGAGTAGGAAAAACATATTAAAAATAGTAAAAAAATATTTAAAAATATAAAAGCAATAATGGTAAAAAATTCCACAAACGTGGTAAGAGACATAAACTTACCAATTATAGACACTCAGTGAACCTAAATAGGATAAATATGAAAAAAAAAATATGTAGGCACCTAACAGTCAAACCTCTGACAACTAAAAATAAATACAGAGAAAAAGTTGAAAGTGGTAAGAAAAAGAGACACATTACATAACAGAGAAGCAGCAAATACTTAAGTAGAAGCTGCAGCAAGTTATCCAGAATATCTAACTAAGATTAAGGAAAGTGGCTACACTAAACAACAGATTTTCAATGTAGATGAAACACCCTTCTGTTGGAGAAAGATGACATCTAGGATTTTCATAGCTGGAGAGGAGAAGTCAATGCCTAGCTTCAAAGCTTCTCAAAGCTTCAAAGGAGAGGCTGACTCTTCTGTTAGGGGCTAATGCAACTGGTGACTTTTAGCTGAAGCCAATGCTCATTTGCCATTATTAAAATCCTAGGACCCTTAAGAATCATGCTAAAAATACTCTGCTGGTGCTTTACAAATGAAACAACAAAGCCTGGATGATAGCACATCTGTTTACTACATGGTTTACTGAATATTTTGAACCCACTGTTCAGACCTACTGCTCAGGAAACAAACAAGAAAAAAAGATTCCTTTTAAAACATTACCACTCATTGACAGTGCACCTCATCCAAGAGCTCTGATGGAGATGTACAATGAGATTAATGGTGTTTTCATGTCTGCTTGCCACCGCTTCTGTTCTGCAGCCATGGATCAAGGAGTAATTTCAACTTCCAAGTCTTAGTATTGAGAAAATACATTTCATAAGGCTAGAGCTGTCATAGGTAGAAACTCCTCTGATGGATCTGTGCAAAGTCAGTTAAAAAACTTCTGGGAAGGATTCACCATTTAGATGTCATTGAGAACATTCACAATTCATGTGAAGAGGTCAAAATATCAACATGAACAGGAGTTTGGAAGAAGTTAATTCTAACCCTTGTGAATGACTTTGAGGGGTTCAAGACTTCAATGGAGGAGGTAACTGCAGATGTAGAAATAGTAAGAGAAACAGAATTAGAAGAGGAGCCTGAAGATGGGACTGAAATGCTGTTATTTCATGATAAAACTTTAACGGATGAGGAGCTGCTTCCTATGCATTAGCAAAGAAAGTGATTTCTTGAGATGGAATCTACTCCTGGTGAAGATGCTGTGCAGATTGTTGACATGACAACAAAGGATTTAGAATATTACAAAAAATGTAGTTGACAAAGTAGTAGCAGAGTTTGAAAAGACTGACTCCAACGTTTAAAGTTCTGCTTTGGTTACAATGCTATCAAACAGCATCAGATGCCACAAAGAAATTGTGAAAGGAAAAGGCAATTGATGCAGCAAACTTCACTGTCATTTTATTTGAAGAAATTGCCCCAACCTTCGGCAATCACCATGCTGTTTGGTCTGCAGCATCAAGACCGAAGCAAGAACCTCTACCAGTGAAAAGATTACAACTTGCTGAAAGCTCTGATGACGGTTAGCATTTTTTAGCAATAAAGCATTTTTAAATTAAGATGTATACATTGGGTTTTTTTTAGACATAATGCTACTGCACACTTAACAGACTATAGTATAAATGTAACTTTTATTTGTACTGGAAAAGCAAAAAATTTATTTGACTCACTTTACTGCAATATTCACTTTATACCCACAGTATCTCTGAGGTATGCCTGCATAACATCTCTCATAGGACTTAGAATGTATTCAGAAGTAATAGATATGAGAGGTACCTGGTGGCTCAGTCAGTTAAGTGACCAACTCTTGGTTTCAGCTCAGGTCATGATCTCACAGTTTGTAGGATCAAGCCCTGTGAGACGCTCCATGCTGACAGTGCATGAATCCCACTTGCTTGGGATTCTCTTTCTCCACCCCCTGCTCATGCTTGCTCTCTATCTCAAAAATAAATTAACTTAAAAAATAAAAGAGAATACACATGAAAAATACAGCATAAAGGAAGGCAGGGGTAGGGTTAAACAGACTTGTGAGGTCACAAGATTTCTGCATCTTATGTGAACTGGTACCAATATTAACTCTAAATAGACTGTGAGAAGTTAATGATATATATTAACATCCTTAGAGAAGCTACCAAAAAGGCCCAAGGAGATACATCACTAAAAAGCTAACTAATAAATTAAAAGGGAGTCCTGAGAAATAGTCATATCCAAAAGAAAGAACAAAAGTACAGTCCAAAAAAAAAAAAACAGAGAAAAACAGAAAAAAACTAAATTAGTAGCACTAAATCCAACCATACAATGAAACTTTCCATTTTTGTCTAGGGAGGAAGACAGAGAAGCAATCAAATAGATACTACTCCTTTCAATGAGAACACACCTCACTGCTCTGTGCACTCATCAAGTTCACGGTACCACTCTTTGTGAATGAGACAATTATATTTGGGTTTGGTGGTGGGGAAAGGAAGATGAAAGCATTACAATTGTACATTAAACAAAAAACATACAGTAGCATACCAATGTAAAAACTGCATACATAGGTTTTTAGTTTGTTTGTTTGTTTTTATAGTACCCATTAGGATCATAAGCCAGTACCAATAAAACAGCTTCTGCATAACTATCAAGTACATTTTAGTGGATTTTTGCTGATTACCTAACACAATTTGCTATTTAAAAACAGCTGTGTGAGCAATTACTATTCTTAACTTAATTCCACAAACAATTCTATTCATTTCCTGTAATGAGGCCTGTGTACTCCCTGCGTTCAAGTCTTAGACCATTAATTCCTGCAATGGAAACACACTCTGCCTCTCAGAAAAACTCCATAAAAATTTTTCCTTCATGTTTTCCCTATTATTTAAAAATATCTTACTCAGATGCTCTTTAAATTACCACTCATTTCTTTCTAGACTCACAAAACAAAAATTTACAATGACCACCTTCACTCCTTACAATTCATTCACTGACTCACTAATGAATCTCTTGCTAGTATCTAGTCTCTTCCTAGACCCAGCTCCAAATCTGAATGTTAGGCATTGAGAAGGCTCTCAGTAAATATTTGTTTTTAAGATAAAACTGAACTTTTTCAGATCATCAAAGGTTATCCTGAAATGAAATAACAAAGGCCCCCTGCTGGTCTTCATTTCTCAGCTCTCTGTATCAAAGGTCGGCAAACCTCTACTGTGAATGACCACAGAGTAAATATTTGAGGCTTTGTGAACCATACACTCTCCTTACCAACTATTCAAACCTACTATGTAGCACAAAAGCAGCCATATATAAAATGTAAACAAATAAAAAGTGGTTGTATTCCAATAAAGCTTTATTTACAAAAATAGGTGACAGACCGTGGACCATATTTTGCCTACCTCTGCTCTATGGCATCCAGTCCTGTTAACCACGTTGCCTCTCGAGGCAACATTAACTTTTGGGCCTCTATTTCTGCATATTATCACTTCCTCTTTTATATGAAAATTAAAAGTATCTGCTCTTCATCCCATGTTCTTCTCATTTTATGCTCGACCCCTGGACAACTCATGCAATTTTGTGATTTTAACGGTCTCCATCAAATGATATTTCCACATTCCAAACATTAAACTCTGTTCTGTATTTTGGGTCTAAAATCATCAAATTCTTGCTGGAAGCTTTCATTTGGTTTTCCTGCCATTACCTAAAAGCCATCACATATCTAATACCAAACTCTTTGTATGCCCTTCATCTCTTCCTCATATGCTTCTGGGTCCTAATTATTAGTATTTCTAATACTGCAGGTACAACTATAATAATTTTGGTCAATTAGACTTGTAAAATGGTATCATCTTTGATTCTCCCTTCTCTTCTCCCTCCACTCTCCCTATGCTGAGTGTTCTTTATGAATGTCTCCTGAGGCAGCCTTTTTGTTCCATATTATTCTGGGCTTTCATGATATCCTACTTAGATTTTTTTTGATAGAGTCTCTCTGAATCTTCCTAAAACACTATTTTATAACGTTTCACTAGCTTATTATACACTGCCCATATAACCTTCCTAAAACAATCTTTTAAAACACATTACCCCCAGATTTAAAAACTAAACAGTTCCAGTGCCCTACTGCCAAGAGAATAAATCCCAAATTCTTCAACCTGAAAGGGAGTATTTACTCATCAGTTCTACAAATGTTTACTGTCAATTGTGCAGGGTTTTGTCCCTCCTATGCTCAAAGCCTTTGAAAAGCCAGTTATAACTGCCCCTTCCCTCCAACCCTAGGAGTCAAAACACTAATTTCTTACTATGACATACACACTCATGGTCTAGGGAGGATTCTAGGCACTGGTGATACAGAGACGCACAAGACACAGAAACCCTGCCTTCAAAGACTTGTCATTCAGTGTCTTACCTTTCAAACTCTCAACTGTAACCATGAGGCAGATTCACTGTACACTGAATCATTCATGACCATTTCACTGCTCTTATTACTCCTCTTGGCACTTCTACCTCCTGTACATTTAATTAAGTCTTATTGGTTTAATGCTCACTTTAAATTCCACCTCTCCTATACAGCTTGCCCAGCCTCACTAATTCTTACTCAGTCCCGTTCAATACTAGTATAGAACTTAAAAATCTATGTCACACAGCACACAAGTTCTTAACTGTTCTTAAGTGAATACCACTCAACAAGGGGTCTCAAATTAATCTGAGTGAAGACCATATTCAGCTCTTATTCTAGATCATCTAAAGTCCTGAATACATAGAACAAAGTCACTTAAAAAAAAAGCTCTTACGTAAAAATAACACTGCTAATTACTGTAAGGGCAGGTTTATTAATAGCAGGTATAGCTTTTTACTTATCTACTTGTACTAATTCCCTCCACTCTCACGGGTGAACAGCATGTTTGCAAGGGAGCCTTCATAAAGGACATGACTAATGACCAAAACACAAAAGTAACCACATTAAGAAGACACTCAGCTGAGACCTCTGACATTAGCACAGTACTCTAATGGAATGAACTAAAACTTTCCTGTATAGTGAAATAGTGTAGCACCACGTAAGCAAAACTTAGTGCCATGTACAGATTTCTAAATCTTGAACTCTCATGATTAGGGTCTAATTCATAAAAAATTAATTGAACTTAAGTCATTTAAGGGGCGCCTGGGTGGCTCAGTTGGTTAAGCATCTGACTTCAGCTGATTTCGCGGTTCATGAGTTCGAGCCTCCTGACAGGCTCTGTACTGATGGCTGAGAGCCTGGAGCCTGCTTCAGATTCTGTGTTTCCCTCTCTCTCTGCATCTACCCACTCATGCTCTCTCAAAAATGAATTAATGTTAAAAAAAATTTGTTTTGAATATCTATGGCTCACTTGGTTGAGCATCTGACTCTTGGTTTCAGCTTGGGTCATGATCCTAGGGTCGCAGGATTGAGCCCTACTTTGGCCTCTGCACTGAGAGTGGAGCCTGCTTAATTTAAGATTCTCTCTCTCTCTCTGCCCTTCTCCCTTGTGTGTGCTCTCACTCTCTAAAATTAAAAATTAAAAAAAGAGATGTGCAACTTATAAAGATGAATAATTAGATCAAAAATTTACCACAGCATCCACCTTTAGAGCTGTTAAAACTAGATGGGGGTGGGAGATGGGAAACTAGCTAGGAAAGTTGGCCACTGCCTATGTAAATAAATCATACCATTCTTGAAACCTCTACCTTAGAGTACTTTTAATTTAAAAATATAGGAGTGTTTATCAAAATCATTTATCAGCAATTAAAACTATACACTAAAAGTGACTTTTATTAAACAACAGAATATAATCTTGACATAAAAATAAAATCTGTACACCAATCTTACATATTGTCTGTGGGCATGTAAAATGTTACAGTTTAGAAAACTGGCAGTTTCTTTTTAAAAGATAAAAACATATAAACCCTGTGATACAACAATCTATCCTCAGGTACTTGCCCAAAATAAAGTGAGAAAAAGCAGTCACAAAGAAACCTTTACAGTAATATTAAGGGCAGTATTCATAATAGCTAAAACTGGAAACAATCCAGATGACCATCAATTTAAAACAAGAATAAAAGATGTGTAGTTTGCTCATTCAAACCAATACTGTTCAGGAACACAAAGAAATGGACTAGTGGTACATACAACAACATGCATAAATCTCAGTAACTTTATGCTTAGTAAAAGAAATCAAATACAAAAGATTCCATTCATATGTTGATCTAAAACGGAACAAACAATATCACAGTGATAAAATAAAGACAGTGGTTGGTTGCTTCTCAAGTAGTTGACTAAGAAGTAGTACAAGGGGGGAAAAAAGAAGTAGTACAAGGGATATGTACGGGGTGAAAAATAAACTTTTAAAGAACAAAATGTTTTAGTGACCATTTTCCTAAGGTATTCAATTGAAAATAACAATTATAAACTACGGACAAAAATTTTTAAAGCAACTATTTAAACTTTTTTACATTTATTTGAGAGAGCACAAACAGGGAAGGGGCAGAGAGAGAATCCCGAGCAGGCCCCGCACTGCCAGGGCAAAACCTGATGCAGGGCTGGAACTCATGAACTATGAGATCATGTCCTATACCTAAGCCTAAGAGTTGGACGCTTTACCTACGGAGCCTCCCAGGTACCCCTAAAAACAACTATTTGAAGGCAAGAAGAGTGAGCAAAAGTAGACAGAAATTAGAGAGGATCTGATTAGTGGGGAAAAACAACAACAACAACAAACACATTCACTGAATAAGATCCAAATCTATGTGGCTGGTCCAATGAAGACACTCCAGTCAGCATGGCATGTGGTGTGATTGAATAGTAAGCAGAAAGCTACTATCTTCTTAGCTTAGGAAGCCAGAAAACAGAATTCGGGAATGTCAGTGTGGCTAGAAAGTAAGGAGGGGAAACACAGAAAGGATAAAGCTGCTGTTGGGCAAGTTCCAAAAATTTATATTTAAACTCTCCTCAAATCCTTGGCTGAACTCTAAATGAAATAAACATAGGGGACAATACAAAAAACCCGACTGAAAGCAACATCTAGAAGGCTAAAATAACTGAGCATAGATTTCAGCTGCTGGTACCACAGAGGAAACTAATTAGGGATGCTTGGTAAATAATTTGGGCTTTCTACAAACCTGCTTTAACAAAGCATAAAACCAAGCCTCAAGATAATTGACCAATAATGTAACTACTTACCAGAGCAAAAACAAACCTCTGCAGAAGAGAAACTAAAACCTCTATGATACATCTTGTACATTTTCTAATATAAAATAAAAAACTTAACAGAGGCAGAGAGAAATAAAAATATGACCTATAGCCTAGAAAGAACACTACATACACACATACCTCAAGATGACACAGATGCTAGAATAAGCAGCAAAGGATTTTAAAGCAGCTATTACGTATTCAAAGACTTTAAGAAAAAGATGGTCAAAATGAATAATCAGATGGACACTCAGCAGAAAAAATGGAAGTGTTATTTGAAAATGGAAATTCTAAAATTTTAAAATATATTATCTGAATAAAAAAATTCACTGAATAAGCTAAACAATGGACTGGAGCCAGAAGAAGAAATTGTAAATGAAAATGAACAGAAATCAATAAAGAATTATTCAATATGAAGTAGAAAAAAAGAAAATAGAGCCTTAGCTACCTGTTAAACAATGTTAAATGGCCTAAAATGAATGTAATTAGAATATGAGAAGTAAATAAGTGAGAAAATGGCGTAGAATATACATCTGGGGGAAAAATTGCAAAATTTCCCCAAATCAGTGAAAAATATCACTGACTGCATGCAGATCCAATAACCTTAGCAATCTCTAAGGAGGAAAAATACAAAGCAAATGTCACCAATACACACAATCATAAAAATGCTGAATACAAACACAAAGAAAGAAATCTTGAATTCAACCAGAGGGAAGAAAGAGAAATTACATAAGGGGAAAATCATATAAATAAAAGCTTGCCATTCATCAGAAACAATGGAGGCCAGAGCCAATAAAATGACATTATTAGAATTCTAAGAAGAAAAGAAGTCATCTGAGAATAATTGCACAGAGATCTGAAATAAAAGAAATACTAACTAAAGTTTCATGCTGAAGAAAAATGATATCAGATAAAACTTGGATCCACAAGAAAGGACAGAAATGGCAATTACATAAGGATAAACGGCTATTTTTCCTCAATTCTCTCTGTAGTGCATATGATTGTTAAAGTAGAAACTATTAAGTTGTTTTGAAAGCTTTAAACATTTTTATAACAAAGAATAAAAAAGGGTAAATGAACTAATTCTTTTCAAGATTCTCAATTTTACATTGATATAAATATAAAGTACATGTAAACTGTGATGAGTGTATACTTTAATCCCTAGAGCAACCCTTGAAACAATTCGAAGCAATACAGCAAAAAAGTCATTCAAGAAATTAAAATGGAACACAAAACATAGCTGATTAATCAAAAAGAAGTCAGAAGGGAAAGAAGAACCAAGGCACAAAAAAATTAAATAACAACATGATAAAACAAAATATAACATATGAATAAGTTCCAAGTGCTGGAGAGATCACAGAGCAACTAGAACCCTCACACATTATTGCTGGGAGTATAAAATAGTGAAATTACTTTGAAAAACTCTTTAGCAATTTTTTATAAAGTTAAACATTTCTATATTATAACTGAGAGATTCTACTCTTCATACTTACCCAGGAGAAATAAAAATGTTTATGTTCACAAACTAAATTACACAAGACTGTTCATAGCAGCCTCATTCATAATAGCCAAACACTTAAAACCGTCCTAATGTTTGCAGACACCTAAACGGATAAATATATGACAGTTTATTAATGCAATAGAACACTGCTATTCAGCAGTAAGAACGAACTACTATACCCAACGTGGATGAATCTTTTAAGCAAAAGAGCCAGACACAAAAGAGAACATACTATTATGATTCCATTTACATAATGTTCTACAACTGGCAATACTAACCTAAGGTGATCAGACAAGAATGATGGTTGTTTAGGTAGATAAGGGGTTGTTTGGAAGGGGCCAAAAACTTAACCACTTAACATGAGGTGTTGCACATAAAGTTTCCCAGGTAACAGACTCTTAGATGGATATTTGTGTTCATGAAGTTCACTGGGAAGTGCTCTCATGTTCAACATCTACGATGAGTTGAAGGAAGCATAAGTGAGTACAGGAAGAAATTGAATTGTGATACAACATCAAAAAATGTCTTAGCTCAACACATGGGGAGTTCTTTAACTTGAACAGGCCCTAGGAACTATTCCAACTGCAGCAAGTGGACCAAGATCTTTATACCTCTCCTCCTACCCTACCATTGCACTGAGCAGCCATTGGATATACACTACCCCCAAAGACTGGTATGACAAGGTCAAGATGGCCCCCTTCAGGAGAAGGCAACTCTTAAAAAAGGGACTCTGGTGAGAGTTGTCCAGCAACATTCCAGCAACTTGAAAAATAAATGTTCAATCCTGGAAGCACTCCACTGCATTCAAAACATGGCATGAGAGAAATGTTTTATATCTTGATTGAAGTATTGATTATATAGGTGTGTATACATTTATCAAGTTCACTGAAATGTATATTTAAGATCCATTTATTTCACTGTATGTAAATTCTATCCCCCCTCCTCCCACTATGTGCTTTAAAAAATGTTATACTCCTATTCTGAACCCCCTCTCTCCCCAAAACACCCAGACTTAAATACTAACAAAGTACAACTTGGAATGAAGAGAGACAGAAGATTTAATTTTAAAAACAAGGAATAGTATGAGTCAAGCTACAGCATTTGAAACAGTAGTGGGTACCCGTAGCGATTGCCCCCCGCCCCCGGCCGCCCCCATACTAGAGGCCAGGAAAGAAAAAGATGTTATTTGAAGTTCAAATAGAAGTCCACACTCATGTGGCAAGGATGATATACTGATGTGCTATAAAGTAGCAGTTAAGTCTTTGTTGAAGCAATGGAAGGCAAACATCTGGACACTTTTTTAGTTAAAAAAAAAAGTACAAACCCAAGCCCTATCTTTCCATTACCTTTCAAATATTATTGATTCCCACAATGAATATCTCTTTTTCCCCAATTTTGGGACTGGCAATATGAAATAAAATAATTGATCATTACCAATGTAAACATTATCATGCTATCATATATTTAAAATTACGCTCCGAAGAACTATACAAAGAGCCTAAAAGAACATTGTTCGGATGGTTAATTCTTTCAGAGGTTTCTGAAGAATTAATGCATGAAGGCTATTTACATGTGAAAGTGAAATATTATTTTAAATCAATATCAGATTAAAAGTGAATTTTATCGCCTTATGAGTACATATGATTCTGTGCACGTTTAACTATAAATTTGTAGGTTTCCAGAGGATAAAGGATACACAAATAAGTAAAATAAATAGTAGCAAATTACGTTCACTAACAATGTTAAGTTAGTACAAACCAAAATGATGTACTAAAACCTACATAAATGACAGCAAATGCAAGCCTTTTACAAAACAGTAAAGAAGATTTGGTCTTTTGCCATGGTTACAACTTCACTGAAAGAATACGAATGGTGGCCTTAAGTTGGTAAATCCATCCAATTACATTCAGGAAGTAAACTAAAATTAAAAGATGAGACAGTAAATACATAGTTACTTCTGAAAATTTAATGCAAGTCAAAGGTAGAAAAATTGATGTTTAAAACCATGTGTTTTGGGGTGCCTGGGTGTCTCAGTTACTTAAGCAACAGATTTTTGCTTTCAGCTCAGGTCTTGATCTCAGGGTTGTGAGTTCAAGCCCCACACTGGGCTCTGCGCTGGGCTTGAAGGCTACTTAAAAAACATGTGTGGGGGCGCCTGGGTGGCTCAGTCAGTTGAGCGTCCGACTTCGGCTCAGGTCATGATTTTGCGGTCTGTTGAGTTCAAGCCCTGCGTCGGGCTCTGTGCTGACAGCTCAGAGCCTGGAGCCTGCTTCGGATTCTGTGTCTCCCTCTCTCTCTGCCCTTCCCCTGCTCGTGCTCTGTCTCTCTCTGTCTCAAAAATAAATTTAAAAAAACGTTAAAAAAAATTAAAAAAACAAAAAAAAAACAAAAAAAATGTGTGTGTGTGTGTGTGTGTGTGTGCGCGTGCAACCAGTATTCAAGAGGAAGGTTTTTTTCAGCTAAGGATAAAGTTTTGTTTATAAAATTTTCAGAAATATTTGTTTGCCTTCACGATCCACAAAGCACAGCAGGGAGGGAAATGAAGAATACTTTAGTAATGCTTTTGTGCTACTGCAGCAAGATACTACTTCTCATTCCTAAAAGATGACCTTCAATTTCTGCTCAAGGCAATGTTCTCCATAACCCAGTCAACTTGTGGTCACTTACCTCCATTACAATTTATTATATTAAGTATCTCCATTAAATTATTCAATTTATTATTTTAAAACAGTTTTAAGTATATGACATCATTATCTTGTTCAGTCTTTTTGAAAATAAGATGATAATCAAGATATAAATAGAAATGAGACTAACCTAATGCAACTGTTTATAGACCTACTTCTTTGGTAACCTTGATATACAGATGGAGGTCTAGAATTTCACAATTTTATTTTATAAACATCTATGATAAAATAAACTGTACTGCTGAGTATGATTTAAAATATTTTTAAAGTATCATTTAAAATACCTTTAAGTCTTTGAAATCCTATGGAAAAAGTGGTCAACAGTAAAATGCTGGTAAAATATTTTTAGTTGGCAATATTTCCTAAAGCAGGAACCCCATTCATTCTGACTTTGTTCTGAGTGAGTCTGGGTGAGTTAGCCATCATTTTCCCAGTAAAACCCCTAAAACCTTCAACCCAAAGAATCTGTAAAGATGAAATGCACAATTTAAATATATTTTTGCCCAAGAGCAAGGAACTAGACTTGGATTCTTGACCTCCTCAATTATTCATAACAAGAGAGAATAGATGGATACATATGACCTTATAAATTGTTCAGAGGTACTTTAGCAGAGAAGAGGAAGGAAAAAAATCACTATACTTTGATTTCACAGTAATTAAAAACAAATCTGTGTTTTCTATCAACTCATCAAACGAACACACTCAATTCTAAGTGGTGTTATCTATCCCCCCCTTGTCAGTCTCAAAGTGGAAAGACTTGAACTGTATTGATTTACCCAATTCTATATCCATACACAATATCAAATATCTTCGTTGTTTGGTATTCCTCCCACCTCTTTTTAATATATGAACCCGTGGTCTAGTTTCTTCCTCTGACTTTTTTCAAAACATCATTCCTCTTTGATCAGGTTGGCTTTCAATTCTCCTGCTGTCCCAGAAAAGCCTCTCAATATCTCCCTTGGATTGATGGGTGTGTATACGTTTATCAAGCTCAGCGAACTGTACATTTAAGGGAAAGATATTTATTGAGAATGTGAAGAAAATCTGACATATTCTAAACATTTAATGTATTTATTCCAGAAGTTTAGGAGTGGATCTAGCTGACTTCCCCTCAATTTCTCTCATCAGTCTGTCTTTTCAACTCAACAAAGCAGACATAATACATAAACTGTAACTATCAAAGCCATACCAGGAAAATTTGCTTTACAGTCTGCTGGATCCAAGTACAATCCCTGACTTTTCCATTTACTAGGCATATGACGACTCTGTTAAGACTGTTTCTTCCAAGGGGCAGCTGGGTGGCTCAGTGGGTTAAGCATCTGACTCTTGATTTTGGCTCAGGTCATGATCTCAGAGTTTGTGGGTTTGAGCCCTGCATCAGGCTCTGCACCAACATTGCGAAACCTGCTTGGGATTCTCTGTCTCCTTCTTTCTCTGCCCCTCCTCTGCTTGTGTTCTCTCTGTCACAAAAAATAAATAAACATTAAAAAAAAAGACGCTCTTCCTCAAAAAAATGGAGGTTGATAACAGTACATAACTTACAGCCTAAGTGAAAATGAAATGAGATGATACTTGCAAGGCACTTAGTGCAGTATCTGTCACATAGTAAACGCCCAATAAATGTAAGCTGTTTGAAACTTCAGAAAAGGCCTTTTCATTCTCATTGTCAGACAACTCATCTAACAATCTTGCCATTGAGTAAAATTGGGGAAGGCAGGTATCTGATGCTTAATGAAGCGACTGAATCTAAGTTGGATTTCCCATTTGTGGTACTGCTTCTTCCTCTCTGACTGGAATACTGATAACCTGCTGAAGCAATTATTTTCTGTGTTTAGAAATCCTCAGTAGGAATGACTAATTACTTACAGTAAATCATGTCATCTTTAAAAATCTAACCATAAAGTACATCTGGTTTATACTGTAAAGATAATCAGACTGCAAAAACATTTAAGTTCATGCCAAATCAATGTTGGTTTCCCCACTTTTATGAGAATACAAACCTAGAAAATAAAAAGGAAATAGTATCTTCATACTATGGGGGTGAAAAATACGATTTGAGGTAGTAGGCCAAGCATAGTTCAAGATGTATGACTTGAACGGAACATCTTTTTCTTTGCTTGAGTTTTCTCATTTGTGAAAATCCAGTAACACTGGCTCTGCCTACTTAAATGAGACAGCATACAAAAATGCCTGGAAATCTTGCATGTAGTAGTTCCTAAGTTTACAATTAACTATCCTCACAAAACCCTTTCCCTGCAAAGTTTCAGTGGGTTGTTTAAAAAGATTAAGGTAACACATGACAGCAAATATTATCATTATGCCATTAATTCTATCTGTTTCCCAATTTCCCAATTTCTATTCAAGAAGCATTTACCGAGTAACTACTCTGAGTGAGGAATCATACTTGGTCATTCACTTCCTCATCATGTTTCTTTTACTTGGCATTTTACATCGTATGTATAATAGGCATCAGCACCACAAATGATCAAGTTAAAGTCAACAAACAGATGAAGTTACCCCCCCTTACATACTTCTTTACATTTTATATCCACAGGCCTCAAGACATGTATTTGTATTGAAAACATAATAAATCTATGAACCTTTAAAAATACTGCATTATTTCCAAGCAGAAGATGTGGCCTTAAAAATAGTTCTGTAAAAGAAACTAACCTGAAAATCACATGTGAATTAAAGTCAGAATGAAAGCTTTAATTCTAACACAGTAAAGTTAGAGGCATTTAATTCTGGCCAGAAAAAAATGTATAAAAGCAAGACTGATAAAAATATTAGAATAGTTAGAAAAGAAGAAATATTAGTAAGGTGAACCAGTCACAAAGCTGGAAGTCTATCTGAGCATGATGATTCATTCAACAAGAATATATGCCCTGGAAGAGTTTCTCTAATGAACAAGAAGTTCATTGGAATAAAAATATAGTTGACCCTTGAATGGCATGGAGAGGGTGGGAGGGAATTGGGGCACCAACTACCTACATGGTCAAAAATCCGTGTATAACTTTTGATTCCCTAAGAACTTAACAGCTTTACTGTTAACAGAGGTAGACTTGCTGATAACACAGTCGATTAACACATTTTTATATGTATTATATTTTATTCTTATAATAAAGTAAGCTAGAGAAAAGAATATTTTATTGAGAAAATCGTGAGATTAAGTATTGTACTATAGTGACTGAAAGAGATCCACATATAAGTGGACTCAAACAACTGAAACCTGTGTTGTTCAAGGGTCAACTGTAACTAAATTACAGTGTAAGAAGTGTTAAACCACACTTAAAAAAAAATCCGCAGGTAAATTCTTAACAAATTTAAAACCCAGTAGTCATATGGCTCATTATAGCACAGACTTATTATAATGTGTTCTGACTTATATTTCCAAGATGATATACATGCAATAATTCAATTACTATTTCCCACTTACTCCTCTTAGTTTAAGGATTTCAACACCTATCATCTCTGCTTTTTCACTTTTCTCATTTTATTTAAAAGCTTTTTCTTTGTTTCCAATCTGAAAGTATCCAATTTGAATATACAAAATCATTCTACTTTTTTTCCTTTTATCAGTTAAGCTTCTTTTAATAAAAATTTTCTTTCCATCATAGTTTAAAGTAAAAAAATCAAGCTACAAACTGCATATTCATCATGGTAACTGTAATGCCTCAGGGGGAAAAACTGGAAGAAATACAAAAAGTGTTTAATAGCTTCATGTGAAAAGTTGGATTCTTATTGTTTTCCTTTTTATCATTTTTCAACTTTTCTAAAAGGAGTTTATATTATTTGAAAATTTTAAAATAATTTTATAGAATTTAAAAATAAGGGATTTTTTTTTTGAAAAAATGTAAGCTAAACTAAAAGCAATCGCTGAGCAAATAAATACAGAACTACTTCCAGTTTAACATACATTTAAATATTCTCTCTCAATTACATATAACTCAAATACAATTACAAAAAAACTTCAAGAAATTCAGTATCTTTTACTTCACTGACATTTCAGTGACTTAAATATTCCTCTTTTTAAAAATTTTAAATTTAAATTTAAAAAAATATTTTGTTTATCATTTTTGAGAGAGACTGTGCACAAGGGAGGGGTGGAGAGAAGGGGAGAAGCAGAGAAGGGGGAAGGGACAGAGAGGGAGACAGAGGATCCGAGGCAGGCTCTCTACTGTCAGCACAGTGCCTGATGGAACCATGGAATCAGGAACTCAGGAACCATGGAATCATGACCTGACCTAAAGTCAGATGCTTAACTGACTGAGCCACCCAGATACCTCTTAAATATTCTCTTAAATGAATTAAGAACACCAAATTTCTCCAAAGAACACATACAGATAGCCAAATATGTTTATTTATTTTTTGTGACAGAGAGAACACAAGCAGAGGAGGGGCAGAGAGAGAAGGATACAGATATGAAATTCTTAACATCATTAATCATCAAAGGAATGCAAATCAAAACCACAATTAGGTATCACCTCACAACTGTTAGGATGGCCATTACAGAAAACAAACAAAAAACAAAAAACAAAAAAAGTATAGGTGAGGATCTGGAGAAATTGGAACCTTGTACACTATAGGTGGGAATGTAAAATGGTGCAGCCACTGTGGAAAACAGTATGGAGGTTCCTCAAAAAAATTAAAAATAGAACTACCAGGGGCGCCTGGGTGGCGCAGTCGGTTAAGCGTCCGACTTCAGCCAGGTCACGATCTCGCGGTCCGTGAGTTCGAGCCCCGCGTCAGGCTCTGGGCTGATGGCTCGGAGCCTGGAGCCTGTTTCCAATTCTGTGTCTCCCTCTCTCTCTGCCCCTCCCCCGTTCATGCTCTGTCTCTCTCTGTCCCAAAAATAAATAAAAAACGTTGAAAAAAAATTAAAAAAAAAAAATTAAAATTAAAATTAAAAAAAAAAAAAATAGAACTACCATATGATCTAGCAATACCACTTCAAGTTATTTATCCGAAAGAACTAGAGACAGGATTTTGAAGAGATATTTGCACTTACTCTCATGTTCACTTCAGCATTATTCACAATAGCTAAGAGATAACAAATATCCATCAGTGGATGAACAGATAAAGAAAATGCAGTATATTCATCCAATGGAATATTATTCAGCCTTAAAAAACAAAGGTCTTTTCTTATGTTACAACATAGATGAACCTTATGCTAAGTGAAATAAGTGACTCACAGAAAAGACAAATACTGCATGAATCCATTTATATGAGATATAAAGTAACCAAATTCACAAATACAGGAAGTAGAATGATGGTTGCCAATGGCCAGGGGAAGGAATGGGGTGTTGTTTAATGGGTACAGAGTTTCAGTCATGCGTGATGAAAAAGTTCTAGAGATCTGCTATGCAACAACGAGCATATAGTTAACAGTACTGTACAGTACACTTGAAAGTTTGCTAAGAGAGTATATCTAATGTTAACTATGGGTTTGGTTTTTTTTTACCACAATTAAAAGAAAAAAGAACACCTAATAACTTGTAAGGAAAAATATTCATATGTAAATAACCCCATCCTATGGGGGGCGAAATCACTGTTTTCTGAACATAAAGAAAAGTGATAACCATTTCTTAGATCTTTTTATTTCTGTAAGAATGATCTGTTTTCATTCCTTAATTTTATCTTTGAAGAGATCTTCCTACTTGTGTTTCCCTTTCTCCACGGCCACCTGATGAGCTACAACTGAGTCAGACTTGTAACCAGCTAGGGATTCATTTTATTTTATTTTATCCCTTGCCATAAAATAAGGTAAAAGGCATTTTTGTAATTACATCAAGTAAATGCCACACAGGCAAGGGTTGGAAAATGGCAATTAAAGTTACAATATAAAATACACTGCAAACATAGCAGATCCTATGGGCCCCAATCCAAGACTTACAACAAAATGTATTCAGTAAACTTTTGATGTAATAGCCATGTCTTCTTCTTGTGTCACCCAAAATAACTTTAATGAATATGAAGAAAGACAGTACGCTAGTAATGGGATTAAGTAAAACAATAAATGGATTTTAACAAAAGTGAAAGGCAGCATTCTTCATACAAACTAAATGGCTACTATAAATTTTGAAAGACCATTTTCTTTAAAAATTACCCCCAAAAACACCCTCAATTACTTTTGCTTATGTATAAGTGATGTCTTTTGTATTTAACTCCAACAGTTGCCAAAATAAGCCCATTTACATGTGATGCCTGTCAACTAGCAAATTTACATTTGGATTTTGTTGGCTTTGGACCCTGCATTCTGTTCTCTTCTTTGTGCCATTGTTGTTTTTAGGTTTGGCAGTACCTCTAGATCTTTGTTTAACTTAGTTCCTTTGTCTAACTTCTGCAGTATATACACATTATAAAATTAGCATGAAACAACATTTCAGTTTCCATCACCACAATTAATTCCTACCATGGCAGAAGTCTTGCAAATTATGCTGATGTGAACCCAAAAAGAAAACACACACACACACACACACACACACACACACACACACACACACACACAGAAACACACACACACAGAAACACAGCACCTGATTTCTCCACCTAAAGATATAAAAGCAAATAAGAGAAAGAACTATTTGGTTCAATGGTACACACAGAAGATTAATCATGAAGATCACATACAATTTTAATGTATTAAAAGTTAAGTAATCAGAGATGACCCCAACAGTCAGAGCTAAATTTGTTTGGCTGCCAAAAAGCCCATCTTTCTCTTCACCTTTGTTTTCTTCCAATGTATTTTTAGCTCTGTCTAATACAAAAGTACTTTATGTCAGGTAGAGTCTCCTGCCTCAAATACATCATGTAACTGTGAAAATGATAGCTTAATTTGTTAAAGTTAATACTTGAAAGACTCAGGATAGATTCACCTAAATGGATCATGCAGTGGATCAATAATTTAAATACCACTTACGAAACACTGTGAATTTGATCTTCAGTACTTTATGGTGAAACTTGAAAATTTGTATGGATATCCTACCTACACATAAGCAGAGAACTTGACTGTAATAACTTTTATAATACACATTTATATTATCATGAATATAGTTTCCTTCATATTCATAATATGAGTAAGTTAATTATCCTAAATGCAATTTTTCATCCTAATCAAGGCACGAATTTCATTAGGAAAATTCAAAAGACTTTTCCCAGCTATGAACTATTTTCTTGTACTTACATCTGATTGTGAGATATTCTCGATGTTCTGAGAACTCACAGCCCTTCAAAAATAAATCAATCATTGGGCTAAGACTTTATATGAAAGGGCTTTTATCCCCCACTGAATACAAACCTAAAAACAGCTGTTCTTTCATTTGAAGGTTGAGCTCTTATTCATATCACTTCTGGAGGGGAGAAAAGCCAGTAAAGCTATTTTTCAGAAAGTCAAACTCAGTTCCTATGGAACTCCTTTCCATCTGTTCCCTGACATTTCAGTCAGGTTATGCACTTGCCAAAGAGCTCTCTTTGAATACTGAATCCACTGGTAAAGACAAATGGGGGAAGAATCAATTTGTTACTAAATATCATTAATTTAAAATATGAAAAGCTATCATGCATTATGTCAAAATAGGCTCTACAATCAAATATACAGTCCGTGTTATAAACAAAATCAGGAATGTAGAGTGAACAAGAAATTAATGGTTCAGAATTTTTTGCTACTTACTTGCACTAAAAATTTATTCTATGAAGGACAGATAATAAATAAGAACTGATACAATCACATTTTCATGGAGAAAAGAGTGCATCTTATAAGAAAATAAGGCTCCTAAAAGGAGCCTGGGAATCATAGTGCAAGGAACTTTTAAAAAAGTATTTTAATAATAAAAGTTTCATTCAGGGAATAAAGTGAGAAGAGATACTCATGCATTTCATGTTTCCATATTTATTGGAGAAGTTGATCAAGAAAGATACAATTTTTTAAGCAGAAGTTAAAGATACTAGATCAAAAAGTAATAAAGATAATTGATACAAAGAAATAACTAAGTCTGAATGACAACTAACCATGACTTCACAATCTCAAAGAACTGTGACTACTTAGTGATCAGTAACTACTGTGTCAGGAGGAAGGCAGATTAATAACTCTACTTGTCCTTAAGAAGGTGCAAAAGAAAGCCTGAAACTGTACAGATTAATTGGTTCATGATTCTTATAAAGCTGGTCTGGAACAAAGAAAGTCCACTGATTCAATAATCAAGCATAATCCACAGACAGCCAGGGAACAAAGTTTATTGAGGTGGGGATGGGGAAGGACAGGAAGGAGAAAGACACAAGACCAATCTCTCTTAGATTTCCTCCTGAGGGGTAAGTATAATGTCAAAAGTAACTCTTGGGCTTAATTTATTTATTCTTTATTCTTTTCTTTCCCCCAGCATGATAAGTGTACTCTTTAATCCCCATTCCCTATTTCCCCCTTCCCTCCACCCACCTCCTTTTTGGTAACTACCAGTTTATTCTCTGTGGTTAAGAGTTTATTTCTTGGTTTCTCGCTCTCTCTCTTGCACACAATTTTCCTTTGTTCATTCGGTTTGTTTCTTAAATTCCACATATGAGTGAGATCATATAGTATTTGTCTTTCTCTGACTGACTTCACTTAGCATTATACTCTCTAGCTCCAAGCATATTGTTTCAAATGGCAAGAATTCATTCTTTTTCATGGCTGAGTAATATTCCATTGTGTATGTATATATGTATGTATACAAATGCATGTATGCGCGCACACGCGCGCGCGCGCGCGCACACACACACACACACACACACACACACACACACTACATCTTTATCCATTTATCTGTCAATGGCCCCTTGGGATGCTTCCACTGTTTGAGTACTGTAAATAATGCTGCAATATTTTTCTTTTTGAAGACTTTAAAAATATTCTATGATATGGACTGTTCAAAGCAACAGTAAAACAAAAGCCTAAGTTATGATTGTATAAAGGATATTTCTTGTCATGCTTCAAGGCCTGACAGACAACAAAACCAAGGAGGGTAAAAACATTTGCTGAAATAGATGGAGAAGTATAAATGGATTCTGCACTGATCAGAAAAGATGCATAATCTGGACAGGGAAACCAACTTTAATGGCTAGGTGTACAAAAAACAGTGCAGTAACTCTGGCTAACAAAATGCTAAGGTGACTGCTTGAATATTTCATAGAGCCTCCTAAATGAGGTAAAGTAACACATGAGTTTCAATATGGGCAAATATGTAAGAAAAAAACCCTCAAAGTCTGTTTACATGGTATTAGTCATTAGTGAACTCTCCATGAAATCATCAATTACCCAGAGAGGTGAACATGAATAGGTCCACTCAACCCTAACATACTAGAAGACAGTCTACAATGTACTTTGAGACATCTTAATTAAAATAAAAAGGACTAAATAATTTTAGATAAATTTTTGTGAATTAAAGATCCAGAACAAACATAAAATCATACCAAGTAGTCTGGCCTAAACACTGAAGCTGGTTATACGTGTGTCAGGAACATAGGAGGGTGAGGGTAGGCAATCATTTAACAATTAAGAGCTAGGCAAGGTACTTCACCACAGAAATCATAGAATATGGAGTACATTTTCCTCTTTCCTTGTTCACACATTGGAAAACACACACACAAACACACACACACACACACACCACGCCAGAAAGGCTAAATCACTTACTCAGTGTCCTAACTCTCAATGTACTGTAGAATACAAGACATACGCACACTTGCATATATCCAAGGAGCCACTGTACTTTAATACAATTCTAGGTTTTACCTCCTGGTCTTCAATATACTGAACGACTAGCTAAAGAAAACTATGAATCTTCCTAATCTTCCTTTCCCTTGCTCCTAAAGTAGCAGTTTCCAATGAAAGGTAACAAAATTACTTCTTTAAAAGAATGAAAATATTTTAGATAAACTCCATGGTGTGTCTTTTTTATTTCCATACAAGTTATATTTTAATTATCCTTTCCTAATTAAGGGACGGACATGCTTTGGCAAGAAGGCAGACATGAAAGTAGATTTTTATGTAGGTGATATAGCTCTAGAGAGCTGAAACAGTAGATCCCCCAAACTCAAACTGTGAGTAAAGCAAAATAGTACTCAAGACACTTTTCTGTTATTAACAGCTTTCCCCACACTAGTTTCCTAATCAGACATTGTGAGTTAATAGCTATTAACCCCTTCCCAATAAAATTAAAATGTAAATTTTTCATTAATTTTGGTTTTGCTTGAATGCATAATGTAATATTAATTCATTTTAAAGACTATACCATTTTGTAATAGACATTCCTTTCCCCTAAAAATCTACCAATGTGTTTTAAGCATGGCTTATTACAGGGGTGTGTGGCTGGTTCAGTTGCTAGAGCATGTGACTCTTGATTTCAGGGTCATGAGTTTGAGCCCCACAATGGGTGTAGAGATAATTTATAAATTTATAAACATGGCTTGTATCTTATTACACTGTTGACAGTGATATACCATATGATTTGGTTCAATAACATGTGTTTAACACTATAAAGTCCTTTCTAAATAAGGAATACTGACTTTCTGCCATGTCTATTTAAATTACAGGCATATTCACATGTGTGAGAAGAGACAGCACAAGGAAGAGATCAACTACATATTCATAAGAATGAGGGGGAAAATGCATTCAACCTTTCAGTTAATTTGTCCATTAAAAGCAAGGGTACTTCTTGCAGCATCAGAAAAACAAAGAAATAGAGAACACATGTACCTAAAATATTAAACAATCTTCCAAAGCAGTCAGAATTGCTACCAAGACCCAACATGATCATAAGACAATGACAATGTGGACTGCCTCTTTATCTGTCTCTCCTTTAATTCATTCCCACACTGGATTCTTTGACCCTTCCACTGCCCTCCCAAGCACCTTACAGTCAGGTAGCCTGTACTATTCCTTAAAATCTACAGAGGAAGTCATTTTCTAAACTATTTTGTTTTTATTACTTTACATTTTATCACCTCACAGCCATCAATTTAAGAAAATGATCATGCTGTAAAGTTTTACTTCTTTGTCCATGGAGAAACAATTGACTTCTTCCCTTAATTAACTGACCTCTCCTCTTAATTAAACCACATGATCCCAATAGTCAAGTTATTTTCAGCTGCCCAAATCCTATGACTTACTATAAGTAAAGCCTAAAAACATTCTTCCACAGACTGAAAGTGATATAGGGCTTCCTGCTTTCTTTCCTCTGCACCATTTAAAAGTCTTTCTGACACGTGACACCAAGAAGGAACACAAGCAATAAAAGAAAAAGTAGGTAAACTGGACATCATAAAAATAAAAAATTGAAAAGACAACAGAATCCTATCTCTGATAAGGGACTTGTATCTAGAATATACAAAAAACTATGATAACTCAATAAAAAATTATTAAATGGGCAAATGATCTAAAAAGATAGTTCTCCAAAGAAGACAACACAGATAGCCAATAAGCCCATGAAAAGATGTTCAAAATCATTATTAGCTATTAGGGAAATGCAAATCACAGCCACTAAAATGGCTATAATCAAACAGGCAGATAATCACAATTGTTGGCCAGGATTTGGAGAAATTGGAACCTTCATACTTGGGTCAGTGATACTGTAAAATGGTGCCAGGCACTTTGGAAAATACTCTGACAGTTCCTCAAAATATTACAGATGGAATTACCATAACCCAACAATTCTACCCCCAGGTAAATGCAAGGACTAGGTAAATGTCAAATTACAAAATACAGTCAGCCTGCCGTTTAAAAGAGCTCCTTTCCAACTCTTTTATTCCATTCCTATTATTTCCCTAACCCAGGTCTTTATCTACATAAAAATGCCTTCATCACCCTCAACACTGGTCTATTTAATCCATTCCATGCCATACTTAATGAAGACCTCACAAACACTGCTTCAAAATTACTGAAGAGTCCCTCAGAGCCCCAAACTACTCAATTTGTCAGTCAAGTATTCTCACAATCTGATCCTGACCCACTTTAATAATATGCCATGAGATTCCAATTAGGAGTTTTCTAATTCTGTCAGGCCAGGATCTTCAGTGCCCCCCCACCCCGAATATAAACAAATTAGAAAATTAAGAAAATGTTAACCCCTATCTAAGATAGGGTATCTAAGATACCTTTCAGAGTCCATCCAAAGCACTTTGGTATGTAATATGACTTGAATGCAAACACTTTTCATATTATTATTTGAGTAAAACTACTCTTTCAGGAAACACTCCATCATTTTAACAGTTTGAATTTTTTTTAACGTTTATTTATTTTTGAGACAGAGAGAGACAGAGCATGAACGGGGGAGGGGCAGAGAGAGAGGGAGACACAGAATCGGAAGCAGGCTTCAGGCTCTGAGCCATCAGCCCAGAGCCTGACGCGATGCTCAAACTCACCGACCACGAGATCGTGACCTGAGTCGAAGTCAGACGCTTAACCGACTGAGCCACCCAGGCACCCCTCATTTTAACAGTTTGAAATCAATCTCTAATTCATTACTGTACATATATTACCTTACATAAATTACTTAGATAACAAAGATTCTGTTTCTTCATTTGGTAAGTAAGGAAAATAACTGTACCTATCTCATGAGGGAGGCTATAAGAACAAAATAAAATCATTCATGTTAAGTACACACAGAAAGCTCTCAGGAAATGTTAATTAGTATTATTATCATGCCCTAACACATGTGCAGAGGTCTGGAAACTTACATGTTGAGGGAAATATTTTATGTATAAATATGGTTTCTCCTATGGTACCCACACAATACCTAGGGTACTATGTCCCTAAAAATAGCAGAAATCACAGCAAAAGGAATTTAAAATGGCAACAGCCTTTTTCAAATAGTAACTTAGATTCTCACTGCTTTTTAAAAGGCAGTATTATGAAATGAAAATAACATTGAGCTGGCAGTCAACATCCTAGTTCTGTATTCAAGTCACAATTTTACTGTTTATTAACAGTATGGTTTGGGGAAAGTCATTTAAAACTCTAAGTCTTGGTCCCTTATATATAAACTAGTGATATTAGCACTACTAAAATCACTGTACTGTTGTATGAAGTGAAAAATATACCTACATGAGAAAATCCTTTATGAACCACTTACATCCCCTTATAAATCCATATATGTGTGTATATGTAGAAATATACACATATTCTTATTAAAAAATTTTCTCTACGTCGGCATAATTCATATCCATAAACAAAGATGAACACATAAGATCCATAAATGATCTTAAAACCACACTTTATCTATTTCACTGTTGCCTCTCAAACATTACAATCCCTTTCAGAAGTGGAAAGTTTGAGCTGAGCTCCAAAACCTCTTCTTGCTCACCCAGAAATGGTCAACTATAGTGACAAAACATATAAAACAACAAAAAGAAAAAAAGGCAATGAATAAGGATACGCAGTCAATCAACTTAATCATCTGCACAAGCAGGGGTGGGGGCAGAGAGAGAGGGGACACAGAATCCGAAGCAGGCTCCAGGCTCTGAGCTGACAGTACAGAGCCCGACGCGGGGCTTGAATTCGTGAACCACAAGATCATGACCTGAACCAAAGTTGGATGCTTAACCACCTAAGCCACCCAAGGGGCCCCTCAACTTAATTATCTTGAGTTTCAGTACCTTATAGTTAAGTCCACTAATCATCTGATAACCAGCCATCAATTAACAGGAAGAGCAGAAAAGTAAAGATTCTTCTATTCACACACTAACCAACAGCAAAAAATAATCTTGGAAACTCAAGAAAACCTGAAAATTTTATCGATTTCAATTTGCATTACTTAGGTAACCCAAGTTTTCCCAAGAAAAGAGCAGCTATTTGCTTAAAGAACTACTAACTGTATGCATATCAAAATAGGAACTACCAAACTAACATGGTGATCAATAATGCAAGACAGCTCACTAATAAACTTAAATTATGTATTACTTATACCTGAATTTCACTATCACCATATCACTAAATAACTTCAGGACGAACAGCTTTAGTCAAGCATTCTTTTAGACAGCAAATAGCATTTACAGATTAAGTGTCAATTCATGGGATCCATTTCTGAACCACTTCTAGTTCTTCTCTTTCCTAATAGATATTCTAGTGTTTACTTTTGAACCTGTACAATCCCTGACAAATGTCTGCAGAGCTGTGAAAGTACAGGTATTTAATTAATGGCATATTTTTAGGATTAAATAAGCAATGCTGCCAATTTTTACTAACATTCCATAAAATACTCTTAAGTTAAAAAAAAAAAAATAACCTACTTTCTTTCTTCCGGTTGTTCATGTCCTTTCAGTTCCTTGCAGTTAAGTAGGAAGCTTTTACACTTTAGAAAATAAAATATAAGCCAAACTATTACACACCAAGAGTGGCTCTAAAAAGAAGAAAAAGAAACTAAACATCTTGCCACCAGTGTTCACACCAAATTACTCACTTCAGTGATAAGGTGGGAAAAGAGGGAAAAGATTAAAACATTCCCCATGGAACCAGTAATACCCAAGGGCAAAGGAGTCCAGGATTTACCACTGCTGAATAAACATTCCACATTACCACCACAATATGACATGACTTGCTTTCAAATTTTATTTTATTTATTAAATTCTCATACAGTAAAACTGAATTTCCCTCCCTTTTGGTGTACAGTTCTATGAATTTCAACATAATTATAGTTTTCAGCCAGTATTTTTTTTCAGCCAAACATGTTTTCTTTCTGTGTTGCACTGTTTCTCCTCTCCTTCTGGTACTCCAATGACACAAATGTATGCCCTTATGTCACTGGCCCACGGTTTTCTGACAACTTTTTTTCTATCATTTTTCTCTTTATTGTTCACATTGGAAAATTTCTAATGACCTATAAAGTTCAGTGATTCCTCCCTCTTTAATCTCTATTCCGCTATTGTATTGATCTATCCAGTGACTTTTTTTACTATGACTTTTGTATTTTTCAGTTAAATTTTTATTTGGCTCCTCTTTAAACTTTTTATTTCTTTGCTGATACTTTTAGTTTAATACTTATTGCAGGGGTATCTGCAATGGCTTATTCATGTGTTTTTATAACACATGGTTTTAAGTTTATATCTATATTATAATGCCTCTTCCAATGTGATTTGAGATATTTGTGGTTCTTTTCATGTTAATTTTGAATTATATCCTTGACATTCTGAATAATATGTTATGAAACTCAGAATCTTCTTAAATCCTATAGAGTATACTGAAGTTTTCATTTTCATAGGCAGTTGACCTGATTAGGTTCAAGCTGCAAGTTCCAATATGCTTTCTATAGGTTGTGATTCCAGCATCAGTCCAGTTTTCAAAGCCTTTCTATGTGGATTTTTCCTGTGAGTGCGCCACCCAGTGGTCAATATGCAACATGGGTGGAGTTTTATCCTATATCTCAATTTTCTGTGTTTGAAATGCTGAGTAGGATCACATCTTTGCATTTGTACCAACTGATAGGGAGCTCAGGTTTTTGTACACAACTTCATGAGTCTCCTTCCCAAGTTCTTTTCTTTTCTACTTGGCACTTTCCAATTTCCTGAATATGACCCTTTTTGGCCTTCCAGCCAGGAACAGTCTACATCTATTCCCATGCCTGTCTGATGCGAAACATGGGAGGACAAACTAAAAAAAAAGCAATGGAGTTTGCCTCTAACCTCTTGGATCTACAGTTCCAGCAAACAGTAGGATTCCCTTCCCTCAGCCTTTTGACTCCTGCAGATACCTACTGCAAATTGATGTCATTAACATATGACTCTTGAAAGGGAGTTGTGACAAAATGTAGACAAAGGAAAGAAAAAAAAAAGTGGGTGAACTTTTCATGCTTTCTCATTCCTCAAACCAAAACTAGAGGGCTTATGGATCTCATTCTGTCTGTATCACAATGCTTAGTTCCAGGTCTCTGTCTGCGATGACATTAGGTCAGGGAATCCTGAAGGTTTGGTGGTATTTTGAAAACTGTTGTTTTTTTCCCCAATCTGCTTGCTGCTATTTACCATGCATTCTATCCAGGTTTTACAATTATATTAAGTTGTAAAGAAAGAGTAGTGTGTATTTATTCCACATTATCCAGAACCAGAGGATACTAGCCATTTTTAAAGAAGTAAAAAGTACCCTACATTTCTTACTTTCTAAATTCTGAGTTATAGGTCTCTCAGCTTAAAGACAATTTCTAATATCCAACTATGGTGAGAAGTGAGGTCAGAAAGACCCAGAATATTGATTTAATTTCCCAAACTTCAAGCTAAACAATCTTTTTAGCAAAGTTCTTGGCTACAAAGGTGATCACTGACTAGCACATCAGCCAAATGCAAAGAAGGAAGTGTTTATGTGAGTTCCACAAGGCCACATCAGGGCCTTAGCAATCACCTGACAAGAGTCAACATTCTGATAACAGGAGTAGCCCAAAGCACTTAAAAAAGTAAAGGTAAGAAGTACAAAACTATGGAACTAGCAGCATGGGGTTTCCAAACTTCATAAAAACATTTCCATGTTGTTTGCTTCATGAATACAAATAATAGTATTACTTTATTTAGATGAAAAGTCTACTGCAGAAATAATCACTCACATATTAAACATTGGCAAATAAGTAGCTGCCTTAAGTGACATGGCAAGCGGCTCGCATCAACCACAGTATGTCCAAGATCAGGCAATTGGTTGGAGTCCCTAGTTGCCCAAATGGCAGGATCTGATGAGTAAAGAAAGGTTGATTAATCCAAAATATCTAATACTCGCCAGTCCAATTGCCTAAAAGCCCACCACCGTAACACTTATACATATATGCATTACTATGGTTATTATGTACATTCTAGATACTATGCTGTATTCTAATTATAAAATTAATGTTGAGTGAGTGAGTGTTACATGTAAATAATGCAATTAGATATTAAGCTAGATTTTCAATGTGACTACTCCTAGGCAAAAATAGAGAAGGAAGACGAAAAAGAAGAAGAAGAGAAGGAGATAATAAGAAGGAGGAGGAGGAGCGGAGGGAAAGATGAGGAGGAGGCTGGGAAGGAGAGGGGAAAGTAGAAGGGGAGGAGGAAGCTCAAAAGGAAACATACTGAAATGTTTACAGTATTTGGGTTTCAGCAGAGAGACAGTATCTTTCCTATTTTTCTTCCTGCCTACACTTTTGAAATTTGTTCTAATAAACAGAATTACTTCCAAAATAATAAACATTTATTAATAATAAGTCAAACTACAAACAATTACCATACGACCCTGAAGTCCTACTCCTGAGTATTTAGCCTATAGAAATGAAAACTTATGTTCACAAATGTTCATTGCCATTCTAATCATACTCTCCCAAAACGGTAAACAACACAACTATTCCTTTAACAGGGGTAAAAAGCAAAACAAAACAAAACAAAAAACAAACAAAAAAACCTGTGGCACATCCACCTAATGTAATACTACTCATCAATAAAAGGGCACAAACTACCACATTCAACAACATAGTTGTATCTCAAAGTTAATATATTCAGTATAAGAAGTCAGTCTCAAAATGTTACACACTGCATTTTTTTAAGTTTATTTACTTTGAAAGAGAGAGAGAGAGAGACCGTGTATAAGTGGGGAAAGGGCAGAGAGAGAGGGAGAACAAGAGAATTCCAAAAAGGCTCCACACTACCAGCACAGAGCCTGACACAGGGCTCGAACTCACAAACCACAAGATCATGCATGACCTGAGCTGAAATCAAGAGCTGGATGCTCAACTGAGCCACCCAGAGGTCCCTACATACTGCATTATTATATTTATATAAAGCTCTCAAAAAGATAAAGCTATAGTAATAAAGAACAGATCAGTGTTTCCCAGGGATTTATATGTAAGAAAAGGGAGAGGGGTCTGGGTGGCTCAGTTGGTTAAGAGTCCAACTTCGGCTTAGGTCATGATCTTGCGGTTTGTGAGTTCGAGTCCCATGTTGGGCTCTGTGCTGACAACTCAGAGCCTGGAGCCTGCTTCAGATTCTGTGTCTCCCCCTCTCTCTGCCCCTCCCATGGTCATGCTCTGTCTCTCAATGATAAATAAATGTTAAAAAAAATTTTACAAGAGGTAAGAAAAGGGGGAAAATAGCATGAGCTAGTTTTGGGGGGGTAATAAAATTATTTTGAATCTTGATTGTGATAGGACTCACATGAATCTATACATGTGTTAAATCAACAGAAGTACACACGCATACACACCAAAAAGAAGTCAATTTTATTATACATTAATTTTTAAAATAAAATTTAAAACCAACCCTACTGAAGAACTCATATAGACTGTTACAAAAATATGTATTTTTTCAAACAACAGGATTGTAAGAGTAGCAAAAAAATAATAAAAAAGAATCAATAAAATTCAAATCAAATTCTAGCAAGCTTATGTGAAATAAATGTATATGGAAATACAAAGGCTCAGAATAGGCTAAATAATTTTTAAACAGAGAAACAAAGTTGGACTCACTTATAGTATCTGATCTTATGATTTACTCTCAACCAACAATAATCAAGACACTATGAGGTAGGTATCAATGAGATATACTGATCAATGAAAGAGAACAGAGTCCAGAAATGGAACCATACATATGTGGTCAAATGATTTTCAGCTAAGACACTAAATGAAAGGACAGTTTCAAACATTGGTGTTAAAACAACTGAGTATTTATGGAAGAAAAAAAAAAGAACTTTAACCCCTATCATACATTTTACACAAAAATTTGAAAAGGCTCAGAGACCTAAACATGAAATCTGAAACTGTAAAACTTCTGAAGAAAACAGGGGGAAAATCCTCGTAATTTTGGAATAAACAAAGATTTTTTTTTTAGACAGAACACAGAAAGCTTTAATCACACAAAAAATTTAATAAATATAATTTCATCAAGATTATGGCCTAATTGCCCTTCAGAAGACTGTTAAGAAAATGAAAAGACAGAAAATAAGAGAAAACATCTTATACCTAAAATTATGAGAAGCCCTTTACTCAACTAAAAGCTGACAATTTAAAAACTGGCAAAGAAGATACAGGAATGGACAATAAGCACATGAAAAGACGGTTAACATCATCAATCATCAGGGAAACACAAGCTAAGATGAGATACTACCGCATACTCATATGAATGGCTAAACTTAAAGCAAGTGTTAGAAGATGCAACTAGAACAATTAGAACAATCATGCCTTGCTTGTAGAGGGTAAAAAAACACAACCACTTTGAAAAGCAGTTCTCCAGTTTCATAGAATATGAACCATACACTTACAACATGACCCAGAAACTCTGGGTATTTATTCACGTATAACTGGGTATTTATTCAGGTATAACGAGTATTTATTCAGGAATAACAAAAACCAATGTCCAGGGGCACCTGGGTGGCTCAGTCAATGGAGCATGCAACTCTTGGCCTTGGGGTTGTGTGCTTGAGCCCTACATTGGGTACAGAGATTACTGAAAAGTAAAAACTTTTTTAAAAAAAAAGTATATAAAAAGCTGGGCGCCTGGGTGGCTCAGTAGGTTGAGTGTCCGACTTTGGCTCGGGTCATGATCTCACAGCTCTTGAGTTCAAGCCCCACATAGGGCTCTGTGCTGACAGCTCAGAGCCTGGAGCCTGTTTCGGATTCTGTGTCTCCCTCTTTCTCTGCCCCTAACCCACTCACATTCTGTGTCTGTCTCTCTCAAAAATAAATAAACATTTAAAAAAATTTTTTTAAGTATATAAAAAGCTACATAGTAATTCCATAACAGCCTTATTCATAATAGCCAAAACACTGTAAACAATCCAAATATCTACCAACAGATTAAGGGATCAATAAACACTGGTATATGTAAAGCTATTACCAAGCAACATAACCAATTTCTGAAGCATGCAACAACATGAATGAATCTCAAAAACATCATTTTAAGTCAAAGAAGCCAGATATAAGAGTTTATTTTATATGATTCCATTATTATAAAGTTATTTCTAGAAGAGCCTAAAACTAATCTACAGTAACATATAATATAACTATTCACAGTGATAAACTAATATCACTAATATAAACTAATTCACAGTGATAGATATCAAATGAATTGTTCCAAGGAATAGGTCTTAATGAAACTGAGTACAAAGGACTATAATAAGACAGCTTTCTAGAACGATGGACATGTTCTACACATCTGTCAAAATAAATCTCAAAAATGCTAAATTACATACTTTAGTAAGTGTATGTATTTACAAATAAATGGATTCAGTAAAATTACAGGATACAAAATCAATATAAAGAAATCAGTTGTTTTTCTATATGCTAACATCAGAACAGCAGAAAGAAAAATTAAGAAAACAATACCATTTACAGTTGCATCAAAAAAATAATAACTAGGAATAAATTAAACAAAGGAGTTAAAGACTATACTTTGAAAACTATAAGATATTAATGAAAGAAACTGAAGACTGCACAAATAAATGGCAAGATATACCATGATCATGGACTGGAAGATTTAATACTGTTAAAGCTCCAAAGCAATCTACAGATTTAATGCAATTCTTATCAAAATACCAACATCATTTTTCACAAAACTAAAACAAAAAATTCCTAAAATTTGTATGAAACCACAAAAGACCCCAAATAGCCAAAGCAAACTTAAGAAAAAGGACTAAAGCTGAAGGTATCTAAAATCCAGATTTCAAACTATACTACAAAAGCTGTAATAATCAAAACAGTACGATACTAGCACAAAAACAGACATACAGATCAATAGAACAGAACAGACTGCCTAGAAATAAACCCACACTTATATGGTCAATTAATCTACAACAAAGGAGGTAAGATTATACAATGGGGGAAAAGACAGTCTCTTCAATAAATCATGTTGGGAAAACTGGACAGCTCCATGCAAAAGAATGAAACAGGACAACTTTCTTAGAACATATACAAAAATAAACTCAAAAGTAATTAAAGACCTAAATGCAAGACCTAAAACCATAAAGCTGCTAACACACACATGCACGTAGACACACACACAGGCAGTAAAACTCTTGGACATCAGTCTTGGCAACATTTTTCTGGATAGCTCTCCCCAGACAAGGAGGAAAAAAAGGAAAAATAAACAATTGGGACTACATTGTGCTATAAAAAGCTTTTACACAGTGAAGGAAAAAACAACAAAATGAAAACAAGCTACTAAATGGGAGAAAATACTTGCAAATGATACAGCCAATAAGGGGTTAATATGCAAAATATATAAAAACTTATACAACTCAATACCAAATATATATATGATCTGATTAAAAATGGGCATAGGACCTAAATAGACATTTTTCCAAAGAAGACAGATGGCCCACAGACATATGAAAAGATGCTCAACATCACTAATCATCAGGGAAATGCAAATCAAAACCACAATGAGATATCACCTCACACCTGTCAGAATGCTAGAATAAAAAAGACAAGAAATAATGAATATTAGCAAGGATGTGGAGAGAAAAGGGAACCTTGTGCACAGTTGGTGGGAATGTAAATTGGAGCAAACACTCTGGAAAACAGTACAAAGGTTCCTCAAAAAACTAAAAATAGAAATACCATACAATCCAGTAACTCCACTTCTGGATATTTACCCAAAGAAAACAAAAACACTAATTAGAAAAGATATATGCACCCCTAAGCTTATTGGAGCATTATTTTAAAAAAAATTTTTAACGTTTATTTATTTTTGAGAGAGAGAGAGAGAGAGAGAGAGAGAGAGAGCGTGAGCAGCGTAGGGGCAGAGAGAGAGGGAGACACAGAATCCCTGAAACAGGCTCCAGGCTCTGAGCTGTCAGCACAGAGCCAGACACGGGGCTCAAACCCACAAACCACAAGATTATGACTTGAGCTGAAGTTGGATGCCTAAACGACTGAGTCACCCAGGCGCTGCCCCCCCCCCCCTTGTTGGAGCATTATTTACAAGCGAAAATACAGAAACAATGTAGGTCTCCATCAATGGACAGGATGGACTAAGAAGATATGGTATATATACGTAGTGGAGTACTACTCAGCCCTAAAAAATAAAATCTTGCCATTCACAACAACATGGATGGACATAAAGGATATCAAGCTAAGTGAAATAAGTCAGGCAGAGAAAAACAAGTATCATATAATTTTACTTACACATGGAATCTAAAAACAAAAATACAACAAACAACAAAAAACAGAAGCAGGCAAATAAATATAGAAAACTGGTGGTTGCCAGAGGGCAAAAGGGTGGTGGGATAGGTGAAATAGGTGAAGGGGATTAATAGGTACAAACTTCTTACACTTATCACGATGAGCACTGAGTAATGTACAGAATTAACGAATCTCTATATGGTACACCTGAAACTAATATAACACTGTATGTTAACTATACTGGACAATAACATACATACATAAATGGTGCAAGCTTCCAGTTATAAAGTAAGTCAGTCACAGGGATGAAAAGTACAGCATATGGAATACAGTTGATAATGTGATAATTTTGCAGGGTGACAGATGGTAACTACATTTATCATGGTGAGCATTTTGTAATGTATATATAATTGTCAAATCACTATGCTGTACACTTTAAGCTGTCAATTATACTTAATTAAAAATTTAAAAATATGCATTTTACTGTGTATAAATGAACACACATGTATATATAGTATATATATATACTATATATACATACAACAAAATATACATTTTAAATATATAATTCAATGAAGTATATAAATGAATACATAAAATACATATTGCATTATTACATGCAATAAAATACATACATAAAATAGATTCTGTACTGAATTAAATTCAATAAACTAAAATTAAGCAAACTCATATAAAGCAAAGTTTAAAACAGACCTATTTTCTGGGTTGAATCTTTGCCCATTAAGGTGTAAATATTCAAACAACTAAATCAAAGAATCTTTATCAGTTACAATGCGAAAGAGTGGTGGGGAAAAATTAACAGAAGCCTCGGGAGTCATGTGGTCTTCCCTTCTGTTTAGTGCAAGAGTCCTACCAACAGCATGCTGGGCTGATGGTTAGAGTAAGTCAGTGAGAGTGTGCTCAGACCTCTCAGGCAGTCACTCTCACTGCTGAAATCTCTTGTAAAATTCTCTTTGAAAATTCTGATAAAACTGTACCTTTTTGGAGCAGGAGTTGGCCTGTGGATAAATCCAGCCCATTGTCTGTTTTTATAAATAAAGTTTTTTGGAATACAGCCATGCCCACTTGTTTCCCACATATTGTCTATCTATGGCTGCCTTTATGTTTCAGTGGCAGAGTTAAACTGCTGCACACAAACCCAAAATATTTATCTGGCTCTATACAAAAGTTTTCCTCCCACTGTTCTAGAGGAACACCACAGAAGTCTGTACCCTTTTCTATATGACAGTGCTGAAAAACTTACAGACATTATTAGTCCCATTTGCTTTTAGTCTTTCCTTCCCATTTATTGACTATCACTCCTATGTCACAATTTTCAGCTCAAATCCTAAACATGTACTTCCCAACACTATAACTGATGAATGACCTTCATAAAGTATGAAAATGAATTTATCATCCCATCTAAGATGACAGTGGAACCATTAGCATCTATGATTCATAGCCAACATTTCTATCAATGAGGTTTAAGGTTTCCTTTACCCTTCATGTTCATGAAAAAAAGATGCTTCATTTACTTATTTCTTGCTCCTTCACACTGCTGACACACATATTTTTTACAATAAAAACTTTAAAAAAATAAAACAATGTGCATATATAACACTTTTATAAACAAAAACACTTTATGAGGAGATATCCACAAATTCTTTCAATATAATTTGTCTGGATCTGGAGACCAGATGTTATTTCACATATTTAAAGCTCTTATGTGACAATTTTCTCTTTCTCTACCCTTAGTATTCAACGGTTTGATACAAGCTTTTCCTTTTGAGGATTATTCTGCTGAATGAAACAAAACAGTCTCTATAGTCAAAGTACCAAGGGGAAATTCAGAGAACTGGTACATTGATAAAGAGAGAGCTTAAAAAGAAGCAGGAGGGTATCAAAAGAAACCTCAGCAAGTGTGATTTGGTGAAAAGTGCAAAGGCTCATAGATTAGGCAAGACTAAGCTTGATACAGGTTCTGTTCCTTCTTACCTACATAACACATGATCATAATTTCAAAAGGTAGATGAAGGTGAAGATACAATGAATGAGCCAAGCATTACCTTAAATATTTTTAAACATAAAACTTACTCAGTATTTTGATGTAGGAATCACCTTTATCTACCTTCAGACCTCTATCTGGAAGAACGCCCTCCCATCCCTTACCTGTCTTAACCCAAAGAAGAATAATGAGCTTTCTGACTAGTGTGCATATTTCTTGAATGTGTGTAGCTAGTATCATAAAAAAAAAAAAAAGCTGACAAACACTACTGATTGGCACTATTCTTCCAATCAAGCCTTGGGATGGTATAAGGCAGAAATTCTGGGTATTTTCTATGTAGTGTTGGCAATGGGCAACAGCAGCTCTAAATCCATTAACTCTAATCATTGTATCATTAATAAAGCTGACATTTTAATCTTCATATGCAACTTTCTTACGTCTTAATTTTCATTTGGTTCCAAACTCAGGATCAGGACCCTTTTTTTTGAGTATGGGTCCTCTGATTAGTGTTCTGCATTGCCTTTCTTGCATAAATCACACTCATAATGCATTCTCCACAGTGTTCAGCTTGTTAATTTAAAGTAAAGCAAAAACTAATGCATTGGCAAAGAAATAAATTCAGAAAATTCCACATTTGTGTTTTTCCTCCAATTTATTAACAGTGTCTCATTATATCCATCTCAGTAGCAAATGTTTTGACTCCGTATCATCCAACTCAGCTTTCATAATAAAACAACCTTTGTTAGGAATTCATCAGTTTAATTTTAAATAAATATTTATTAACAGGTCTAGAAACAAATACGACTGACTGTTGGTAAGGACACAACTCATATGATTAGAGCGCAAGTATGAATGCATGCTAGAGTATAACTGATCAGACAGAAATGACCAATAGAGCCATCATCATCAGTCCATGTATTTTCTAGTGGGAAAACTGGTAAAGAGAGCTTCAATGTCTTCAATATCTTCATGTTTAAAATGGAGATACCACTATCCCTCTTTTAAGATTCCCCTGAGGGTTGGGGCAACCAGGTGGCTCAGTCAATTAAGCATCTGACTCCTGATTTTGGCTCAGGTCATGATCTCATGCTTTGTGGGATGAAGCCGCATGTCAAGCTCTGTGCTAATAAAGCCTGCTTGGGATTCTCACTCTCCCTCTCTGTCTCTCAAAATAAATATATGAAAACTTTAAAGATTCTCATGAGGGTTAAACGAAATATTAGGTATAAATTGCCTAGAGAAGTAAGTGGCACAAACCAGGTGCTCAATAAATACATGAGGTCAGCAATGAACCAAGCCCCATATCTAAACAGAATGTTTATAACACAAGCTAGTTTTATCTGAATAATCTACTTAAGGTAAAAACTTGGAATGTTGTTGGGGGTCATTTCCCATAAAACAAGGTAACCTTTCAGTATGGGCAAGAAAAACAAATTTTGAAACTTCCCCAAGAGCATAAATATGACATTTAATGCCTCTACAGATCAATAGAGAGGAAAACTCTCAACATCCTAAAAAACCACCTGGCACTCTGCAGATTACTCCATTCCCACCTGTATGAGCCAGAAATAACAACCTGTTCTCCTTTCAGTTCAGAAATCCCATAAAATCAGGATATACTATTTCCTTCTACTAGTCTCATAGTCTGATAAGACAGAATCCATCTAGGAAATACAGTCACCAGGGTCTAAAAGGAAGAGGGAAAGGAAAGGGAAGGGGAAGGGGAAGGGGAAGGGGAAGGGAAGGGGAAGGGAAGGGGAAGAGGAAGAGAAGGGAGCATGGAGGGAGGGAGGGAAGGAGGGAGGGAATTATTCAGAATTATACTTATTACCATTATAGGCCAGGCCTAAAGTATACTAAATAAAACTTCGTATCTGCTAGGTTTCAGTCACTGCAGTAAAGTCATATAAAGACCAAAAAACTCACCTCTTTGTAAAGAACAAGACTTTTGCCCTGGTTCCTATGCTACATAAACAACGCTTTTCTGTTACAGATTCTGAGGCACAGATTTTACTGTGAGCACCAGTCCTGTTTCCTCACAGTGGGTGAGAATTCTGATCCAACCTATATACTAGGCCACTGTAAATGCCAATGTTTCCTTTCCCACTAGTCGTGTAATCTACTGTCTTCCAATTTCACTATGATACTCTATGATACTCTAACCTTAGCTTGGCCCTTGAATCTAGAAACACTTTAAAGGTTTTGCCTCACTCTCAGTTCCAACTAAGTCCTCTCTTCACTCATATTCTGTCCGATAGCCAAGAAAAATGCTCAAACCTTACACATTTGAATTCTTAAACTTTCTTTAAAAAAAAACTGAAATTTTTGTGAGCATGAATCCATAATTTTGTCCTGTGTGGGGCACAAAAGAAGCAGAAAAGAGAATTCCCACCCTCAGAATGCTCTTAATCTAATTAAAGAGAGAATACATGGTGAAAGAAATAAACATGAAATTAGTATTACATCAAGTCTAAAAAAAAGTAAAGGTACTATGTGTCTTACCTCCACCATCCACCTCATGTAATACAAAAATTAAAGCTTATTACCCTTAACTTGAAAACTGATTGCTCCTGTTGATTTTCAAGCTCTTGACAAGGATAGCAATACCACCCTCTGCTTCTTATTCACACTTACTCATCCCTCTTCCATGAAGTCTTCCCCGATTAACTAGAAGAGAGCTGAGCATTGTTCCACCTACACACAGTCTCAAAATTCTTCCATGTCTGCCACCTGAAATAACATGCTTTCCTAACTGCCCATGTAGAAAAATAAACCACTTAAACAATCTATTTATTTAATTGAGCACATTTCCCAAGTGATATTATTCAGCTAGCTGGCTATTTAGCTTTGGATAGGTCACAATGGTTCTCTATTGCTTGTCTACCATAGAGTCCTTGAACATTTGCAAACTTCATGTTTGAGGCAAAATATAATCTAAGGAAATTACGCAGCAAGTTAATAATAATAGGGTTCTCCCTCACTGCTTTTACATTTTTTTAAGAGGGAAAAAAAAAGCACCTTTTGAAAAAGACATCCCTACCAATATGTGTCAAATTTTGCCACGTAAGGTATTACTTCCCTGACTTAGGGAAGTATAAACACAAGGTTTATGACATAAAGGACTCTCCACAAGAGGACCTCAAGATGCACTCAATACATTTGCCTCTGCTTCTACCCCAATTATCTGCAGGTTCACCACTTAACTCCTGACCACAAGCTGTAACATTGAGGGAGCTACATAAACACAGCACACATGTTCTAGATTTTCTTAGACAATCTCTAGCTCATATGCTTGCTTCCCGCCACCATGGGAATGTCAAATGTACAATGAAATGTGATTGAATTATTACAAATTTTTAAGATTTTATGAATACAAATAATGTCTAATGAAAGGAATTAAATACTACTGATTTGCTGTTCAAAACACATGGTCACTACATTTACAAATAAAAGGCAGTGAGCAAAATACATCTGAAACATCTTCAATATTGCCCACTAAACAGCTGTGCTTTGGCCAATGCTGGCCACATATTAGAATGTGGCATTATTTCTCCTTAGATGGATTTCTAAAATTCAAGTTGATACCAGGCTAACTCCACCCCTTCTTACCAGACTACCAAACTCAAAAACAGCTTGGTCTTGATTTCTTTACAAAAGGCCCAATAAAGTACAGTCCACCCAGGATCAGCAGAGGAGGGTAGGACAAAAGATGATACCCAATGTGGTCAAAAATTTGCATGTAACTTCTGACTTCCCCAAAACTTCACTACTAATAGCCTACTGTTTACTGGAAGCCTTAGCAATAACATGAACAGTTGATTAACACATATTTCACATATGTATTATATACTGTATTCTTACAATAAAGCTGGAAGAAAAAATGTTGAGAAATTATACAGAAAATACATTTACAGTACTATACTGTGTTTATTGAAAAAAAAATCCTCATGTAAGTGGACCCAAACAGTTCAAATCCATGTTGTTCAAGGGTCAAGTGTAAACTTAATCCTCCCCTAAATGTTGGTCAGCATAGACCTTTTACCTCATTTAAGGTTTCTATCCTCCTACTTGAGCACACAATCAGAGGGCTCTCCTTAATTGAAAAAAATCAGTACTTAAGTGTGTGGCTCATCAGTATCAAAAGCAATACCCTTGTTGTTCCTAATGTAATTCTAGTCTCTTCTGCTTGTTTGGTTTTGTTGTGTTTTATTTTGTTTTCCAATGACTACCTTTTGATTGGCTTTCAAAGATCTTTGGCCTAAAATGCAAAATTTAACAGCTTCTTACTGGGTTATCCTTGCACTCCCTGGAGTTTACAGAGGCTTGCCAAATTAATCTGGTGTCCTTTGCCTTCTCTCCCAGATTGTATTTATGGACAACCCCTTATCCTGGGCGAAGAAGAAATGAGTAGAGAAGGAAATAGTATTTTATAAATGTTTCAGTCCAAGTACATAAATGTACTGTCTCAGACTCACTGGGCAGAGTTCAGTCCAAAAGATGACAAGAAAATGTGTAGAATAAGTGCATTCTTCAGGCAATAAATCTAGACTTCACAATTCCTGAGGTTGTTTCCATTTTTGTTGTTGTTGTTTTTTACTATTATCAACAACCCTGCAGTGAACATCTTTGTACATCTATCTTGCAAGTATATTTAAAGAAAATAATGTTGGGCCAGAGTAATACAGCAGGGTTCTACAAAGTTTTTCTTAAAGGGACAGGTAATTATTTTTGACTTCCTGGTCTATACAGTCTCTTTTTCAACCACCCAACTTTGCCTTGTAGTGCAAAAGTAGCCATAGATAGACAATACAAATATAGATGGGTGAGACTGTATTACAATAAAATTTTATTTACAACAACAGGCAGCGAGCCAGATTTGGCCTCAGGACTAGGGTCCCTTACTAGAGGTAATATACCTTTAAATGGCAGTCCCAGGCTGAAAGTTACATGCATTTGACATCTTTACTGCTATTCAAATGGACTGCTTTTTAAATAGACATCTGGGGCCCCCAAATGGACACTCCAGAGACAGCAGTCATTATCTCAGTGTTAAGAACAGGGAAGGGTCTGAGATTTTGCCGTACTTCTAAGCTAACAAGGTAAACCATCACAGTTTCATAGATGCAGGCAGACAGGAGACTAGTGACTCAGAGATAAACTACTTTATTAGTCATATAATAGCACACAGCATGAGCATCAGCATATTTGCGTCAGATCCCCATACCCCCACATCCCATAGCAGCCACTTGATGAGTCCAAATAGATATGTGCACAGTGGGTTTACAGAAGAGAAAATCTGAGTTTAAGGAGCCCAAATCTTTTATGGTATGCAGTGAGCATGCCTGACCTTTGCCTAGAGAGACATTATCTCTATGATACTGAACAGTAAAACACACCTGACCTTTGCTCCAGAAAAAGACACTATGTCTATTTTCCAAGACTGTTTACTATATAAGCATCCTTGAAAGGATATTCCAGAACAAAGGCAGTCAGTGCCTCAGCTTGCAAAACATGCGGAAATGTAAAAGGCCCATGGAAAACTTCCAATACTATGTATCCCTTGTTTCTATATTGTCACAAGCTCCTAGCAAATTTTTCCAAAGCATTCCACTTTATTGACCAAGGTGATTAATCTGATTAACAAAGGTAGGACCAGATCTATTTTATTTGTCTTACTAATCATGAAACTAAGACTACTACTATAAAAAGGGCTCCAAAGCAACAAGATAAGGCCAACCTGCAATACTGAATCCACCATGCCCTCCAGGGTCCTAGGTCAAAGAAGCTGAACAAATCCCATAAACCATCAAGGTCTACTTCAGAAATCCAAGTGGCTTTCTCCTTATGTGTCTGACCTTTCCACTTAGATGGAAAGCATTAACCCAGGTACAAGAGCAGGGATTAGCAATCACACAGAATCTGCCTGGCCCACAAGGAAATCTAAGGCAATTCTGTCATCCATAATAACCCTGGCTAGTGACTTGTGGCTGACTTGAACACCTTCTAGAGACATGGTGGTATCATTGATCACTTCAGCTAAAGTTAGAGACCGGTTTCATAACACCTATCCTAACTGGATGACTCCAACCCAGGGATAAATGCCTGCAGAGCACAGAATTAGTCATCCCTCCAAGAAGTTCCCCCAAGTAATCAAGATTAGCCTAATTTTGGAGGAATCTCTAGAAGCATTTGAAAACTATGTTTCATTAAATACTCAAAGGTTTCTTACAACTTGTGTTTACAGTACAAGTCACTGTTTTTGGTAAGGAAGCAAACTGATGCCTAGCTTCCCATACAAGAAGTACAATGCCAGTAGTGCTTAATGTACCCCTGGAAAGAGTGTTGTTTACAATCATTGGAGACCCACAAATGGGACCTAAATCAGTCAGCGGTACATGCTGACAGTGCTTCAAATGCCATTTAACAGGCCGATGTGCTTTCGGATTTCCAGTTTAGTTTGAACAGTTTAGTTCTTATTCTTTGGAAAGACTGCTTAAGAAAAGTCAGGCCAACCTATCTTGTTTGTCCAAACATCAGCCAGCTGGCATTTAGCCACTTCATGGAATGACTGAACAAGGGCTACTGGAATGGGTGCAAGGAAGGCATGTGGAGGTGTTGACAGGTGTTTTGTGTGGGAGGTACAGAAGTTGGGGTCATCCCCTGCTGCTTCCAACAGACTTCTCAATAAAGTTAAGAGGAATGACAAATCATGGTCAGAGCCATGTAGAGATGGACAGCATACACAGTACTCAGTTCAATGTAAGGCACTTGTGGCAGTTTGGGAGAGCTGCAGCAGGAAGTTTTCGTTCTTAAGGAAGGCTCTGGGGGAGATTCTTCAAAGCGAAGACAACTCCTACTTCCCAGATTTTAAGGTATTCCCTACTTAGGACCCAGGGAAAACTGGTGTGTCACATTCCAGTAACCATACATTCAATCTACATCTAATAATTTCCTCCTCAGACCCAGACTTTTCATCTGGAAAAGTAAAATGCAAAAGAAACAAGGGCTTTTTTTTTTTTAAATAAAAATTCCAGGGAACCACTATTCACTCCCCTACTTTAATCCCCATGAGCCACTGTAGGGAAACTTGCTGATCAGTATATTTGACCAAATGGTCATTATTCTTATAACCTAGGACCCCAGAATCCAACAAAAAAATTTATGTGGCTGAAAGAGAATTAATTTTGAATCCCCTAAGACCTTTTTATATAAGATAGGTTGCCACCTGAAGGGTGTACCTGCAGCTACTTTTAGGTAATTTTTTTAAAGTTTACTTATTTATTTTGAGAGAGAGAGAGAGAGAGAGAGAGAAAGAGAGCACACATATGAGCAGGGGAGGGGCAGAGAGAGAGGAGGAGACAAAATCCCAAGCAGGCTCCACTGTGTCAGCAGACAGCCTAACATGGGGTTCAATCTCATGCACCTCAAGACCATGACCTGAGCCATAATCAAGAGTTGGAAGCTTACCCAGATGAGCCAGCCAGAGACCTTTAGGTTATTTTTAAATTATTTTTTTAATGTTTATTTATTTTTGAGATACAGTGACAGAGAGTGAGCAGGGGAGGGGCAGAGAGAGAGGGAGACACAGAATCTGAAGCAGGTTCCAGGCTCTGAGCTGTCAACACAGAGCCTGAGGCAGAGTTGAAACCCACGGACCATGAGATCATGACCTGAGCCAAAGTCAGATGCTTAAATGACTGAGCCACTCTGGCGCCCCTCCCCTAGGTTATTTTTAAAAAGACCCATGATGCCCAATGATATTCAAGGTGGGTTTGTGTAACTCCCCACCCCCTTTATCCTGATTATCCAAAAAGCAGCCAAAAAGAGATGATCCCCCTTTCTGGGGATACCTTCATTCAATGACCAAACCACTTACTAAAGTATGTGGATTAGGAGGAAGTGAGGGGAGGTCACAAACTTTTTGAGTCAATTTTTAGACAATTCCGACACTAAACAATACTGGATGCCTGTAGATTATTGGCAATGTGAAAGGTCCTCTGAATACCTTGACTCTCAGCCAACTGTTGAGTGGCTTTGGGAATTAAAGGTGTATCATTGCTAAGATGTACATGGTCTGACAAACTGAACACATGACATGGATTAGTTTCAAGGGCCACAATGGTGTGGCTAGAACTGGCTGATCAGACTGGTACAACAACACTGTAATCCGAAAAAGTGTCAACAGCAGTGAGGCACTACTAATAGTTCCAAGAAGGAGTCAAAGGTTTAATGTCACACAAAATGTGGCTTCTATTACTGCAAGACAACAGGACCGACTTCTGGAAAGAGCCACAACGGGGCATACAGCAGTGGCCTTTGCACAAGAAACATAAAACTGTTTTACTTTGTGCCCAACACCAGTACCTTACACCTAACCATTTTTAAGAGATGATTATCAACTTGCTAAGCCATTTAGATTCCACTGAATCCATTGTAAAGAGCAATGTTACCACTTTAACTTTAAATGTCAATACCAAACACCCAAATTACATCCTTTGCAATTATTAAACTTATAATTAAAAGTTTAGATGTCAACTTAAGAATGTACAAAGAGTTTCTTCAGATTTAAAAAAAAGTCTAAAGAATTTCTCTTTATTATGGTATCTTGTCTATATTATGGATGAAACCCTATAATTTCAGTACTTCAGGCATGGTTTTTGAGAAAACATATGACTTTCAAAATGCTTCATTTTGCTAAAAAAGCCTAGTTGTTAAGCCCATTTTCTTGCTGCAAAATCCTATTATCCCCAAAGTCTGTGACAATACCTGATACTTAGTAGGCAAAAATATATTCACTGAATTCTGCCTTCCTAACACACCCCATCCCCACCTCACCCTAAGCAGATTAAATGCCTCAAGACAACCAGGGAGAAGATCCTGTATACGGAAATGCAAAAGAGAAAAACACATTACCTTTCTTTTTACTCATAATTTTATACAATTTCACAAGGAAACCAAACTGTAGCCTCTCATATAGAAAATTCTCAAAACATTTTTAAAGCATTTATTCTTAGCAAAGGGAACCCTCATGCACTGTTGGTGGGAATGTACAATAGTGCAACCACTATGAAAAACAGTATGGAGGTTCCTCAAAAAATTAGAAATACCATACCATTCTATTCCATTACTAGGTAGTTTTTACCCAAAGAAATCAAAAGCACTAATTCAAAAAGATATATACACTCCTATGTTTATTACAGCATTATTTACAATAGCCAAGATGTGGAAGCAACACAAATGTCCATCAGTAGACAAATGGATAAAGATGTGGTCTATATACAATGGAATATTACTCAGCCATGAAAAAGAGGAGATCTTGCCATTTGCAGCAACATAGATGGACATAGAGGGATTATGCTAAGTAAAATAAGTCAAAGACAAATACAGTATGATTTCACTTATAGGTGGAATCTAAAAACAAAAACAAACAAAAAACAGAAATAGACCCATAAATATAGAGAACAAACTGGTTGCTGACAGAGGGAGAGGTTAGTTGGGTTGGGCCAAATAGGTGAAGGGCAGTGGAAATATAGGTTTCCAGTTACAGAATGACTAAGTCACTTGGGTAGGATGAAAGGTACAACATAGGGAATACAGCCAAAGGTACTGTAATAGTGTTGTATGGTGGGAGATGGTAGCAACACTTGTAGTAAACATAGCATAACATATAGAGTTGGTGAATGTTGTACACCTAAAACTAATGTAACACTGTATGTCAACTATATTTCAATTAAAAAATTGTAATAAAATAATATTTAATCCTAAATAAAAAACAGATTTATTCTTAGAGGCTCTCAGTAATTCTTTAAGGCAGTTAAAGTAAGCCAGGTCTCATACCCTTCCTCAGAAAAGGAGAAAGGAAAATGATGTAACTTATAATAAAGGCACAAAGGTAACCACAAAGAGAAATAAGCCAAAAAAGTAACTACACCAGACTCAACAAAATTTTCCTATAGAGAATATTATGGTGTGCCACCCAATATTAATGAAAGACTCACTGCCTCACCTGTGAGTGCATGAACAATAGAGAACAGTTTTGCCTATGTCTCTTTCTAGACAGCCCACATACAATGACATCCATGCAAAGCTATGAAGGCCTGGCAATTTAAATCCAATGCAGGACAACTCTGAAGGAAAAATCTACCTACTGAATTCACAGTACACTTGGTCGAGAATGTCACTCGGCCTGAATCACAATTAAACTTTATCATCTGTACAATCCTGCTTCCTTCCTTTCCTTTTCACAGATGTTGATCCCAAGGACATTCGATGAACATCCTGTAAGCCAAGCTCTATCTCAGGCTTCCCATGGAATCTGCAATAATTCCCAAGAGCCACACCTGTAGATTTGTAGAACACACAAGAGTTAAAATACCTTTAAGAGTTTCTACTCATACATTCTAATGGTTGGAGAAACAACACTGTAAAAAGAAAATACCATCACTATTTCTCTGATAGTTCTAATTGAACCAAAATAATTTCCTTAAAAAAAAAATCAGTACACTGCAAAAGTTATGAACATGTAAAAGACCTCAGTGTTTACACCTACTAGCACTGTTTTCCAGGCTGGGACAACATTTCTTTCCTTCGAAATCCAAGCAGCAGTCATTGAACATACTATTTTAGTTTATTAAACGTCAGGTTATTCATAGTCTTATGTTTTACATGATCTTCATATTTTAATTTCTAATTATAATACATATTCTCCATTTACATATTCTATTGTCTCTAAACAAATTAAAATTCAGAAAGATAATCTGCCCATTAAGATCCCTTAAGAGGAAGGAAATACTTTCCTGAAATGTAACAGCAGAAACTAAACATTTAGAAATCATTTAGTCATCATACTGGTAAAAGTATCATTTCATATAAATCTCATTCCAAAAAGCAAAATTAGAATAAGAATTAATTACAAGGAGAAATGTAGGAAAACACTTCCTAGGTCTACTTTCCTAGCTGGCTCTCAAAATGTAATTTCTTCTCTTAGAAGTCCTTGAAATCATAAAATTCTGTAAAAATTGATGGAAAGTCTTCAGACTCTGTAAATATCTGAACTTAAAATTAGTTTTTGCCAACACAAGCAATAGGAAATGTGGGTAAGAGGAGAAAAGGAGAGCATCCTTTGGTAAAACACAGTTTGTTTTCTTTAATATTTAATCATTTCAAAAAGATACAATGACTACAATGGTGAACAGAACTTTTACTAAGTACTTTATATACTGTCTATACTGCTGCTGTCAAGGTAAGTGCAGTATAAAGCAATACAAACTCAAAGGACATTTCCCTTTACCTTAAGAAGGATCCTAGGCATTTTTCCAAGTCCTAAACCCTGTAAAAAGCACCAGCTAATGCCCCTTCCTGCCCACCTCTCAGACCTACAACATTATGACTAATGAAATAGGGCTACATGAACTGCCAGAAATTCTACTTTAAGGAATCAAGAAAATCTGAGGACTCATCCAGAAGACTGGCTGATAGCCAGCCTCCCAAATTAAGAGGGCCTTCAAAATTTTCTGGAACCAGACTAACTATGAAAGCTCTATCCATGCACCCCAGTACCCAGGTGGATCTCCCGTGACCTGGGGCTTTTTTTAGATAATCAACAAATCAGGCAATAACTATTTTCCTTACTTTTGCTTTAAAAATAAAAAAAGGGGGCGCCTGGGTGGCGCAGTCGGTTAAGCGTCCGACTTCAGCCAGGTCACGATCTCGCGGTCCTCAGTGAGTTCGAGCCCCGCGTCAGGCTCTGGGCTGATGGCTCGGAGCCTGGAGCCTGTTTCCGATTCTGTGTCTCCCTCTCTCTCTGCCCCTCCCCCGTTCATGCTCTGTCTCTCTCTGTCCCAAAAATAAATTTAAAAAAAACGCTGAAAAAAAAAAATTAAAAATAAAAAAAGAAATTCTTATACATAAGATCAGCTTTGACCAACTATGAATTAAAAACTCTTCTGCAAATGAAAGTGAACTGATTCTACAGTGTCTCTCCTATTCTCTTGTCATGTCAGTGTTAAGGTACACTTGCTTTAAAATTTTGCTCTTATAAAGAATTTGCTGAAGAACTTTCATTTTTTCACTAAAAGTTAGGTCATTCAAGCCTCAGAGTTTACCAACTATGCCATCTCCCATTACTACACCAGCAAATGAAATGCATGTTACCAATGTTCTCTATCTGGGTCCATGTTTTAGACTTTGCACCTTTCTTGGCCTTCACTTATTGTCAAGGAGTCTTGGCCGGGGGGGTCGGGGGGGGAGGAGGGAGAGGGCAGAGGAATAATCAAGTAAAACATATTGCATGTAAAGGTAAGTAAGATCAGATACACAAAGAAATCAGAATTTGTCATAACCTCACAGTCAAATAAAGGTGATACCAATATGTCTAATAAAATATCAAAGGTTTGGTAAAAATATCTTGTAATAAGATTATTGTAAGAATCCTTTTAAGGGCAGAGGACATTTTACTTGGAAAATAAAAACCTTACAAGTGATACTGAGCTTCTTTAAATACCCAAAGGAGGCTATTATGTAGAAGAGGAAATAAATTCACTTCATTGTGCCACAAGAGCAGAAATGAGATCCATGGGAGGAAGTTGTAGGGAGGCTGTCAAAGCCAGCATTTCCCCAAAGTTTATTCCACAGACCACTGACCCCCAACCTACCTCTCAAAAAGAATTCCACATTCATATAAATTTGGGAAACATATGCAGTATGTTTATGTAGTATATAAAGTATGTGAGTTCCTCCAGGAGATGAAAATGTACATGAGTACTAAAAAGTCTTATACTGAGAAAGGCTATTTAACTTTGTTTAATCAAGTATTCTTCAAATATTTCACCATGAATTTTGTTATAATTGTACCTACTTTTAAGTAACACCTAGAAATACTGAGAAGTGTCAATATAATAATGCCTTTCTAAGGGTAATACACTGATCACAAATCCTCAGTAAGATGGATTTCCTCAAGAATAATAGATATTTATACTATTCGGCTGGGATCTAACTGCTAGGAACAAAGTATTAAGCATAAAACATTCTTAATGAACAGAAGAAAAATAGATCTCTAAAAAAAGACATATAGGACAGCTAATACTTTAACGACCAGAATTAATTTCTATATTTCCCTGAAAAGTTAGAGAACGGAGAACTCGGTGTTCTGAGGAGAGGATGGAAAAAACTAAATTTTCACATAAAGTCAGAATTTTAGTTTCTGATAACTTGGGAGTGAGAATCAATCCTTACAGGAATTTTTATCACCAACAACAAAAGCTATATTGCTCACAAAAGGTCACCAGCCCATCCACCTGTCAAAATGAAGGGAGACATGCATTATTACCACATGAGTAGCCTGAGCCAACAAGCTTTTAAGAAAGGGAAAAGTTCCATTTGTTTCTAAGTTTGTAAGACCAACCAAGCAGAGAAAAGAGAAAACTAAAAGTAGGGAGGAGAAATAACATTATTTAGTTCCCTTTCTCAGTATGCACAGGTACCCAAAGGACCATTAGATTCCATTGATCCCCATTATTCACAGATCCTATATTTGCAAATTTGCCTACTTACTAAAATTTACTCATATATTGGTTGGGCTTTCCAGTTATTCATGGACATGTGCAGAGCGGTAAAAAATTGGGAATTAGATAAAAAATTAGGAATACCTAACATGTATGCTCCCAGCTGAGGTCAAACAAGGCCTCCTTGTTTTAGCTCTCAGACTATAAAAAAGCATCCTTCCTGCAGACTACTCAGTGCCATGCTTACTGTTTTTTTCTCCTTTTTTGTTGATTTCCCTGTTTAAAATAGCTCCCAAGCCATTTTAAGTGCTGGCTAGTGTTCGTAAAGCACAAGAAGGTTGGGTTCTTCTGGAGAAAAAATGTGTGCTAGATATGGTCAGCTTCAGGGGTGAGTTATAATATTGTTGATCAATCAATGAGATATATTACATAGTAAGTCCTTAAACCGAAACACATAAAACATAAAACAAGTTTATGTATTGATTAGTTAACAAAAATTTTGTGACCAGAGGCTTATAGGAACCTAATTCTATATTTCTATTAGAAGCACTGGTTCATTATTCATTAACTTAGTGTCTATGCTGACTTTACAGAACATAACAATCTCAAGTGAGAATTGACTATAGTTAACTGTTACCCTATACTGCAACACCTTCATGTTACCTCAACCCATGGAAAGTGAGGATTTGAAATTTTTCAGAAATTAATAAATGTTGGTTAAATTTCTAATATAAAAGTCCTTAGGAAATAATCATATTCCTCTTGTAGAAGAATAAATTTTTCAAATATACTATTAACTAAGTAGTGATACACTCTGGAAGAAGTACAATACTTTTAACTGATGAACTCTCAGCACACCTATAAAACTAATTCACTGACTTCAGAAGTGATCTTATTTTCTTAGATGCAGAGTTCATATTATCTGGTTTTCCAGGTGTGAACATGATAAAGGATTAATCTCAATCAGTCATCACCCACAAACTATTAAGTATTATGCATGAGTAGTGCAGCATTAAAGGATCCATACATAGACTATGATTGTTCTATTTTATCTGTTTAAACTTGAAGCTTTTATAGAAACATACTGAGTGGAAAACTGAGTTTCCCTTTAGACTGACAGCCTGTCAGTCAAAAGAAAAGCTTTTAGGACATTCTCTCAAATCAGTTAGCTTTCTTTTCAGATTGGGATATATCTGTGTAGGACTCTAGAAATGACATGCTTGACTGGTAACCGTCTTTTGATAGTTAATACTCCGTGCTGTGTCAAAAAAATCCATAATCAATTATTTATAGACAATCAAACATGGATTTCTCATCTATGTAGAAAGAAATCTCAGGTTTATGAATATAAAGTACATGTATTAGATGGATTATATTTATTTTAATAGACTTAACATGTTAAGTAATCTTAACATTAATTGTGATTGAATATGATTTTACATGTGCTCACCTAGAGAGGAAAAAGAGAATGCTATTTCTTTGAAGGCATATTTGGTTATTCCTCTTGGTGCTCAGTTTTCTGGAGAGTGAAAAGTGAAAGAAGTGTTTGTTTTCTCATGAAGCATGTTGAACACCCCCCCCAACCATCAACTCCATCCACCACACACACCCCACTATCACCATCATGTCTTTGCCTGTATAGCAAGAGCTTCTGGTTTTTCACAATATCAATATACCCAGATCCCAAAACCAAATCTCATTGGTCCCTCTTTTTCTAGAAATAGTTTCATATTCTCCTCAATCTGGTTATGCTATGTTATGCTTCCATACCTGGACGCAATTCAGGCTAGGTTATGCTTCCATACCTAGATGCATTCTTTTTTTCCTATGAATTTACAGGGACAGTGGCAATCCTTCCCTTGTATCTTTTCCCTTAAACTCTTAAAGGAAAGACAATCCACAGAAATATGGGAATAAGTTAAAATAAAAATGAGTCATTTAATATTATGCACCTCTTGATGTTATAACACGCATAATATTATTATAAAGTTTTATTGACAAAAAAATGTTTGTTTCAAGAAAAAAGTGGGAGATAATGGAACACATCTAAAGATACTTCAAAGGGTGCCTGGGTGGCTCAGTTGGTTAAAGCGTCCTACTTTGACTCAGGTCATGATCTCATGGTCCGTGGGTTCGAGCCCTGCATCCAGCTCTGTGCTGAAAGCTCAGAGCCCAGAGACTGCTTTCAGATTCTGTGTCTCCCTCTCTCTCTGTCCCTCCCCCTCTCAAAAATGAACAAACATTTAAAAAATTTTTAATACATTTTTCATATACACCTGGCTTTCACATGTTATGTAGAAAATAAGATCACTGAAACCAATGCTTTATTTACAGCCAGACACAAATTCCTGAATTTGGTACAATTTGGTCTCTATCACCATCTTTCCTGCCCATTTCCCCTAACTTTTATTTTTAGTTCTTCTTAAAATTATATTTGGCAAATTATCATAGAATAAAATTAACTTCAAAATTGGAGAGTGCAGGTCTATGAACGGTAACATATGTTCTTAGAGCCAACACCAAATCATGATAGAGAATAGTTACACCACACAAAAACAATCCCTCAAGCCTTTGTAGCCACATGCTCCCTCTAAAGGTAACTCCAGCAAGGAATGACTGACATGTTCTCTATCACTACAGTTCTGTCTTTTCAGAATGTTGTATAAATAGAACCAAAGAGTATTGAATCTTTAAAACTGTTTCCTTCATTTATATAATGTCTGTGATATTCATTCAAATTGTTGCATGTATAAGCAGTTTTTCCTTTTAACTGCTGAATATTATACTATTGTATGGCTTGCCCACATTTTGTGTAACCCTCTACCTACTGAAGGACAGCTAGGTTGCCTCGGTTCTTTTCAACTATGAATATAGCTTCTATAAATATTTGTATACAGGCTTCTGTGTGAACACAAATTTTCATTTCTATAGGATAAATACCAAGAAGTGAAATTGTTGGGTCACAGGTTAAGGGTACGGTTAACTCTAGGAGAAGCTGTCAAACTGTTTTCCAAAATAGTTATGCCATTTTGCATTCACATCAACAAGGTATGAGAAGCTCCACTGATCTCCATCCTCAACAGTACTTGGTATACTGTCAGAAGATTTTTTAATTTTAGCTATGTGAATAGGTATTTAGGGGTATTTATTTCAACATGGTTTTTCACTTGCATTTCTGTCATGGCTAATGATGCTGAACATCTTTCCACATGTGTATTGTGCCAATCTTTTATCCTCTTAGCTGGTATGTCTGCTCAAACTTACACCCATTTTTAAATTGGGCTGTTAGGGACACCTGGCTGGATCAGTTGGATGAGCATCCAACTTTGGCTCAGGTCATGATCTCACAGTTCGTGAGTTCAAGCCCTGCATCGGCTCTGTGCTGACAGCTCAGAGACTGGAGCCTGCTTCCGATTCTGTCTCTCTCTCTCTCTCTCTCTCTCCTACTCGCACTCTGTCTTTCTCTCTCAAAAATAAATAAACATTAAAAAAAATTTTAATTGGGTTGTTAGCTTTCTTAGTGTTGAGTTTTGAGAGTTATTTACATGTTTCTGAATACAGGTCTTTTTTAGAGATATCTATTTGCAAATATCATTACCTAATCTCTAGTATGTCTTTTTGATTTTCAACATTGTCTTTGTAGAGCAAAATTTTTAGTTTCAATCAAGTCCAATTTATCAACTTCTCCTTTTATGAATCCTGCTTTTTATGTCATGTCTAAGAACTCTGTCTAACTCCACATCAGGAGGTTTCTCTTGTTTTCTTCTAAAAGTTTAACAGTTTACATTGTACATTTAGGTCTATGATGGGTTTTGAGTTAATTTTTATAGAAGATGGAAATTTAAAATGAGGGCTTTTTTTGCAAATGAATGTCCAATTATTTCAACACTGAGTGGTTTTTTTGCCTTAAAAAGTATGATTTTAAAAAACCATTTGTTGATAAGACTATTCTTTATCCACTGAACCTCTTTTACACCTTTGCCATATTTGTGTGATTGTTCCTCAGCTTTCTATTATGTTCCACTGATCTATGTCCCTATCTCTTCACCAGTACAGCAGTCTGGTTTACTATAGATTTATAGTAACTCAAAATCAAGAAGTATAATTCTTCTAACTTTATTCTTTTTTTTCAATATTGGTTTAGTTACATTTTCCTTTATATTTTCATATAAATTGTAAAGTCAGACTGCCTACATCTACAAAATGTACTGCTGGAGTTTTCACTGAAATTATGTTAGATCTATAAATCCAACTGGGAATATTGGCATTTTTACTATTTGAGTCTACCAATCCATGAACATAGAATGCCTCTATATTTACTTAGGTCTATCTTCTTTGAATTCCTTCATCATTGTTTAGCAGTTTTCAGCATACAGATCATGTATACATGCATATTATCTTTATACCAAAGTATTACATTCCTTTGGAGCTAATATAAATTGTACTTATTAGGTCATTTTCCCACTATACATTGCTAGTATACAGAAATACAATTTTTTATGTGGGTGCGTGTGCATGTGTGTGTATGATAATCTTATATCCAATGACCTTACTAAAATCACTTATTCTAGGTCTCTGCAGATTTCTTCGGGATTTCTTATATAATCATGTCTGCAAATAGGGACGGTTTTATTTCTTCCTCTTTTACTTCCTTTTGTTGGCATATGAATAATAACTAGGACTTCCAGTAAAATACTGAATAGGAGAGGTAAGAGTAGACATCCTTCCCTTGTTTTTATTCAAAGCACTGGGTCCCTCATCATAATGTATAATGTTATCTATAGATTTCTTGGTAGGATTTCTGGCCATGGTACATTATTCATTTTGTAGATTTAGTAAGATTTGATTCGTTTATCTTTTGTTGAAGATTTCTGTAACGATGTTCATGAGGTGTATTGGTTTCATTGTTTTCTTTCTTCTTTCCTTTTTTTGCCCTTTATTATTTACTGTGATTGTCTAGTTTTGACATCAGGTTAATTCAGGCTTAAAGAGAGATGGAAAAGTGTTCTTTTCCATTTTTTGGAAGAAATGGTAGAGAAAGAATGTTATTTTATATCTTCTTTAAGTATTTGGTAGAACTCACCAGTAAAACCATCTTGGTCTGAAGAGTTCTTTTTTGGAAAAGTTTCAACTATGACTTCAATTCTTTTAATAGTTTGAAGACTATTCATTATACTCTTTTTCTTCTTGGGTGAGTTTCGTTAGTCTGCCAAGGAATTAGTCCATTTTAAGGAATTGGTCCATTTCACCTAATTTGTCAAATTTATGTGCATAGAGTTGGTTTCTATTTTCCTTTGGATTCCTGTGAAGTCTGTAATGATATCCTCTCTTTCATTGCTGATAACTAGTTCTATGTGTCTTTTCTTTTTGTTAATTTTGCTAGAAATTCTCAACTTTATTAAACTTTGCCCGCCAAAACCCCAACTTATGGCTGTATTTTTGCTATTGTATTTCCACTTTGAATTTTGTTGATTTATCATCTTATTTGGAATTTATTTTATTTTCCTTTTTCTAGTTTCTTGAGATAGAAACAAATTGACTTCAGGGCTTTCTTTTTTTCTAATAAAAGCATTGAATGCAATAACTCTTCCTGTAAATACTGCCTGAGCTGCATAAATTTTTGACATGTTATATTTTCATTTTTGTTCAGTTCAAAATATTTTTTAATTTCCTTTGAGGCTTCCTCTTTTACCCAATAGATTATTTAGAAGTCTGCTATTTAATGTCCAAGAGCTTGAAGATTTTCCTTTTATCTCTCTTTTATTGATTTCTAGTTCACTTCGGTTACGGTCTGAAGAACACACTTTGAATTCAATTCTTTTAAATTTGTTAAGACTTGTATTATGACCAAGGTATGTTCTATATTGGTAATATTCCATGTTTACTTGAAAAGAATGTATATTTTGTTACTCTTGTTGAGTAAAGTATACTATAAATATCAACTAGCTCTGGTTGGTGTAGTGTTATTCAGGTATTCTGTACTCTTTGGTGATTTCTACCTGCTAGTTCTACCTATTCCTAAGAAAGGAGTGTTGAAGTCTTCAACTGTAATTGTTAAGTTCTGTATTTCTCCCTTAAGTTCCGTCAGATTCTGCTTCATGTATTTTAAGTTTTCTTGCTAGATATGCACACATTCAGGATTGGTAAATTAATCCTCTCATAAATGTGTAATGCTCCTCTTTATACTGAGTACTTATCTTTTCTCTGAAATCTAGTTTGTTAGTAATAAAGCAACTACACTTTTGATTGCTGTTTGCATCGGGTATCTTTTCTCATCCTTCCACTTTTAACCCACCAATATTATATTTGAACTAGTTTCTAATAGACAGCATATAATGGCATCATAATTTATGCACTGACAATTTTTTAATTAATGTGTTTAGAGCATTTAAAATTTCAATGCAATTACTAATTTGTTACAATTTACACCTACCATTTCATTATTTGCTTTCAGCTTGTTTCCTTTATGTTCCCTTTTCTGCCTTCTTTTGGGTTGAGATTTTTTTAATATTCCATTTCAATTTTTTCATTGTGATCCCAACATATCTCTTTATTGTGTAAGTGGTGGTTCTAGGGATTACAAATACATACCTAACTTTCCAGAGCCTACTTAAGAATCAATATTTTATCACTTCAAGTGGACCACAGGTAACATATATTATACCACATCCAAGAAAAACCAATCAATGTTACAATTTTTACTTTCAACTATCAAATATATTTTAAAGAACTCAACAGTCTGTTATTTACACAGATATGTACTATTTCTATTGCTTTTCTTTCATTCCTTATGTCCAAGTGTCCTTCTGGTACCATTTTCCCTTCTATCTTAAGTTTTCCTTCATCTGAATATGTCCTTAGGTCACTTTCATCCCTAAAAAAATATTTTTGCTGGTTATGGACAAGTCTTTTCTTTCAGCACTTTAAGAGTGTTTTGCCTACCTCTTCTTGCCCCTCCCCCCATGATATCTAACAAGAAATCCTCAATCATTTACATCATTTTTCTCTGGGTACTTTAAACACTGTTTTCTTGCTTTTAGTTTCTGATTTATTATGACCTGTCTGGATATGGAATTCTTTGGGCTTATACTGTTTTGGGTTCTCTAAATCTGTACGTTTATAGCTTTCACCAAATTTGTGGTATTTTAAGGCAATTTTTCTTCAAATATTTTTTAGCACCACATTCTTTCTTAAAATGTCTTAAAATGCCTGATACTTTGTTATTTTCCCATTTTCCTTAAGGCTCTGTTCAATTTTTAAAAATTTCTTTCCTTTTGGATCACCTGGGTGTCTCAGTCGGTTGAGCGAACGACTTCAGCACAGGTCACGATCTCACAGTCTCTGAGTTCAAGCCCCACATCAGGCTCTGTGCTGACAGCTCAGAGCCTGGAGCCTGCTTCAGATTCTGGGTCTCCCTCTCTCTCTGCCCCTCCCCTGCTCATACTCTGTCTCTCTCTGTCTCAAAAATAAATAAAAATAGGGGCGCCTGGGTGGCTCGGTCGGTTGAGTGTCCGACTTCGGCTCAGGTCATGATCTCACAGTCCGTGAGTTCGAGCCCCGCGTCGGGCTCTGTGCTGACAGCTCAGAGCCTGGAGCCTGGAGCCTGTTTCAGATTCTGTGCCTCCCTCTCTCTGTGACCCTCCCCCATTCATGCTCTGTCTCTCCCTGTCTCAAAAATAAATAAAAACGTTTAAAAAAAATAAAAAAAATAAAAACATTAAAAAAAATTTCTTTTAATTAATTTTAAAAAAGCCATTAAAAAAAATTTCTTTCCTCTCTGCTACTGAGTCATCCAGTGGGTTTTTTTCCCCCTACTATATTTTTCAGTTTAACAATTCCACGTCTTTTTTTATATCTTCTCTTTCTCTGCTGAGATTTTCTACTTTTCCATTTATTTCAAAAACGTTCACAGTTGCTCACTGGAACATGTGAATAATAGCTACTATAACAGCTCTGTCATGTAATTCCAACATCTCTATCATAATAGTATATATATCATCTCTTCTCATGTAAAATGAAATTTTTGATTCTTTACATGCTAATACATTTGGATCATAATCTTAATATTTTAAATATGGAAATCTGGTTCATTTAAATCCTGTGGATAATGTTAATATTTTTGTTATAACAGGTGATCAGCATGGTTAGGTTCAGGCCACAAGTTCTAACATGGCTTCCATGGGCAAGGTTCCAGTATCAGTTCAATTTTCAAAGCCTTTGAGGTGCTATTCAAATTTGTCCCACCTTCTATCATCCAATGAACAGAGGAGGACATGGGTGGTAGTATGTATGCACAGCTCAGGGGTGAGTCTAGAAATTCATAAACAACTTTATGGTATTGTCTTTCCAAGTTTTTCCCTCCACAGGACCTCAGTACTTTCCAATTCCCTGGGGCATCCCTTTTCATTTCTTCAGCCAGAATGCTGGGGCTTCAGGTAACCTGCTTGGTCACATACTTCGATTGTACCTGTTCTGGGCCAGGCACTGGAAAGACAGAAAGAGGAAACAAAAAGGCAGTGAAGAGCTGCCAACTGAAGAGGAGGGTTCCCATCCCTCAGTGGTTTTCACTGTAGGCTACTGCTGAAGTCTCTGCCGGGACTATGGCATGAGAGAACAGAGAAAAGAAAAAAGATGAAATTTCCACATTCACACTGAACATTAGTAGTTAACTTTCCCACTCCTGGACTCAGAACTACTGGTTTCTTTTGAAGCTCTCTCTGTCCATACCTAAGTGCCAACTTGTAGCTTTCAGACTGTGCCAAGTTCAGCCTCAGCGATAATGAAAAGAATGAAATAGTAAACCCATACACAGTTTGGTGGTACTCTGAATTCTAGTCTTCTTTCCTAATCCACCTGTTATTATTTTTTCTTCAGAGTTCTCAAAAGCTGTTCCATTCATTTTGTCCAGGTTTTATAGATGCACTCAGTGGGAACAAGTGTATATACTTAATCTAGCATACTTGAAAATGAAACCATACTCTAAATTCTATTCTTCCTCAATTCTCACTAAAATAAAGACTCCTCAAATATCCTTATTAGCAGATATCAGTAATCATGCCCTGGCCGAAGTCGGATGCTTAACAGACTGAGCCACTGTTTAGCCACCCCTAAAAGAGTGGCCCTTAAACTCTTCCAAACTCTTGACTGCTGACTGACAGGAAAATTAAAGTTTTAAAATTTCCTTTTTAAAAAACAAAAAAAAATACATCAAAAGCAGAAAGAATATGACAACAAAATTTAAGAGGGCTTGGATCTGAGAGCAAGACTTAAGTTTAAGGAGATCAATTTTTAAGATAATCTAATGAATCACACACGCAAAAAAAGGTGATTGTTTCTGTAATAAACTAAAAACTTTGCTGACTTATTTTGATCAACTTACTTTTTCTGTACTCCTGAATAAGACTGTTAACTATTGTACAATGTATTAGCCAATAAAGATGAATTTACAAGAACACTATGATTATTTCTAAGAGATTCAGCTCTGTGGTTCTAACAAAAGAGATAAGGTAGATAAGGAACACAAAAATATGTACTGATTTTCATTTCTTTAAAAAATATTAAATACAGTGCCATGAAAAATTATTAACCCTACAAAAGTCTTTTTGAATCTTTAGACCATCATCATTTAAGCGGTAGGTAGTTTGCTACACCCACAGACTAAAAGAGATATTTTTTATAACATATATTGATGAGATCTTATTTCCTTCAAACTTTTAAATAGGCCTATCCTTTGCTGTTAACCAATTAAACATCTGAATGGAATAAGACATTATAATGCAGCAATTAGAATTGCAAGGAAGATAACATAAGGTCACAAGTTTAATCCTTGTCTATACTAGTTCAATAACCAGCTTTTTCCTATGTTCACAGATCTGGTCAACCATTTTATCTAGTCACTAGGTGGGAAGAGAGGGTCAACGAGGTAAGAGGAGAGAGAAAAGGCAAAGGAATCAGAGAAGAATGGATGAATAAGTTCAAATCCTTTACCATTAGTGAAAAAATAACTAAGATGGTGGGACAAGAATATCTTTCATTCCATGACCTAGTCCCAAAATAAGGGGCCTGGGAAATTAAAACAAACACCTGAGAATTTAGTTAGCAAATATGAAGAGTGATGTGGAGATTTTTATAGGCTTTTTAATAATTTTTATTTTTATTGAAGTATATAGTGACATACAATATTATATTAGTTTTAGGTGTATAGAATAGTGAAAATTTTAATTTAGGTCTTCTGCTCAAAGTAGTTAAGAAATTTTTAAAAGTTCACCAACAATATTCAGGGCACCTGGGTGGCTCAGTCGGTTGAGCGTCTGACTTCGGCTCAGGTCATGATCTCACAGTTCATGGGTTCCAGCCCCACATCAGGCTCTGCACTGACAGCTCGGAGCCTGGAGCCTGCTTCAGATTCTGTGTCTCCCTCTCTCTCTGCCCCTCCTTGCTCACACACACTCTCTTTCTCTCTCAAAAATAAACATAAAATAAAAGTTCAGCAATATTCCAAAACATATTCCAAGAACACATTGGCCCACCAAAACTTCCTCTGCTCTAGGTTCTGTAGGAAGGATGCTGCAGGCCAACAGACATGTAGGGTAGTATTAATAACAGCAAAATTGCCCATGTTAGAAACTAATTATCACCCTTTCCTTATTAAAATAAGTACATTCAGTATTACAGGAAACACAAGCTATGAAATGCAATCTAGAATTTACCAACTCAAATGTGTGGTTCCAATATGTATAAACTGCTGATTAGAAGGGCAAAGGAAATTACAAGGACTGTGTCCCTCTAAATGTTCCTGTGAAATGTAAGCACCACAAAGGGAAACCATCCTAAGATGGAGCTTTATTTCAGTATATAATTGCCCAATAACTACAAGTCTATAATCCGACCAAGAAAGGAGGCACAACACTGGCTTTGTATCATATCATTAGGGATACAGCTTTAAACAATAGCATGAAATTTTATTTTACATCTACTGTTCTGCTCCAAATATTTTCTTTCACTGAAGACACATAAAGTACAACAAACAGACAAGAGGTAACTGGAAAACTTTGCACATAAACACTCTCTCTCTCTCTCTCTCTCTCTCTCTCTCTCACACACACACACACACACACACACACACACACAATATACCTAACAATAAACAGTATCATTGCAATACCAAAGCCAACAGCAATTTTCCCCTGCTGGATACATTTTGAAACAAAAATTTTTATCCTAAGACAAGATAAAATGCTTTTTGAGACTTAGTTTTAGCTATTTTATTTTTTCTATCTTTTCCATCTTTACTCCTTTACATGCATATAAATAATAAACTTTTTATTATTGAGTTCCAACTTTGAAGTCAGAAAAATGGATACAAAAAAGAGAATACAGCCAGGTCAAGGTAAACTAGATTTGGGAGAGTGGACTTGACATTTTCAAGGCTAACTAACACTTTTAGGTAGGTCTGTACCACCTACACAATATCCTCATCTCCTAGCATCAAGCCAAAGTACAATAGTTTCCTATTTTCTGTAAAGGATGAGTGATGTTCACTTCTAAGCTCAAGTTAGTTCTACTAAGGAGACAGCAAGTCAGGGTCTTTTACCAAGTCAAGGTCAGCCCTCCTTCTTGGAGCTAGCAAACTATTTTGTGTAGCAGTAACACTGGAATTACAATCTGGGTTCCTGGGTTTTCACACATAGACTCATTCAGTGCCTTTGAGGTAGGAATGTCAACTGTTGAAGAAAAGTTTACACACACACACACACACACACACACACACAAATATAAATAGAATATAAGCAAATAATCTTCTGAAGCAGAGGTTGGGCTGATGGGTCAAATTCAGCAGTTTCTCTGTTTTAAGTCACACAAGAATGGCTTTTACATTTTTAAATGGTTATGAGAAACTATTATAACCTAAAGTTTGCCTTGGGCATCTGGGTGGTTCAGTCAGTTAAGTGGCTGATTCTTGATTTTGGCTCAGGTCATGATCTCACAGTTTTGAGATCGAGCCCTGCAACTGGGCTTTGCACTGAGCATGGAGCCTGCTTAAGATTCAGGTGCGCGCGCGCGCGCTCTCTCTTAAATAAATAAATAAATAAATAAATAAATAAATGTTTGTTTCTTTGTTTGTTTTGCTTCTTGGCCTGCAAAGCCTAAAATAGTTTACTATCTGTTCCTTTCAGAAAAAGTTTGCTGACTTCTTCTCTAAAGCAAAAAATATGTTCCCCTATAAATTCTAACTATGGGATGTAAATATGATTACAAAGAAAAGCTAATATTTTTAATGTTAAAATCAAATACTGTTATAAAAGTAGTATGATCCCAATTTAAATGTTGGTATAAACGTGCATAATGTTATATATATATGTATACACACACACACACACACACACACACACATATATATATATAACATATATATATAAAGGGCAGGAATGAAATCAACATCAAAATGTCAATGTATAGTTAACATATCTTGGCAAATGTTACTACCTCCTTTATTTTTTCTGTACTTGCCGAATCTTAAGTGAGCATATCATTGCCATAATCAGGAAACAGTTTTAAAAGATTATAGTGTGCTTTTAAAATTTTTTTTTTTCAACGTTTTTTATTTATTTTTGGGACAGAGAGAGACAGAGCATGAACGGGGGAGGGGCAGAGAGAGAGGGAGACACAGAATCGGAAACAGGCTCCAGGCTCCGAGCCATCAGCCCAGAGCCCGACGCGGGGCTCGAACTCACAGACCGCAAGATCGTGACCTGGCTGAAGTCGGACGCTTAACCGACTGCGCCACCCAGGCGCCCCTATAGTGTGCTTTTAGAAGACTACAGTGCACTTTTTAAAAGATTACAGTGATTTGTAGTTATGTGGCTACTTACATGTAGGTTCAGTTAATTCTCTGGTATTCACCACTGTCTATAAATCAAACTGTTACACATTAAAATGGTATTTTCACATCTTTCACCATACACAAAAAAGGAAAGGCCCTTGGGGTGCGTGGGTGGCTCAACTGACTCCTGATTTGGACCCAAGTCATGATCTCATAGTTCCTGAGATCCAGCCCCACAATGAGCCCTACATCAAGCTCTGCGATGACAGAACTAAGCCTGATTGGGATTCTCTCTCTCCCTATCTGCCCCTCCCCTGAGCGCTCTCTCTCTCTCAAAATAAATAAATAAACTTTAAAAAGAAAAAAAAAGAGAGAAGGCCCTCTCTCTGTATTATCGGAAGACAAAATTGCTGATTTGGACTCTCAAGTTATTACTTTGCAATTAACATTCAGGCACATTATAAAATATTTAATATGAAAGCACAGTTCAAATATTAACTGACTACTATATTCATGTCAGCTTCAGTGTTTCTTTCACAACATGCTTTTTAAAAACTTTCACTGGGGCACCTGGGTGGTTCAGTCGGTTAAGCGTCCAACTTCAACTCAGGCCATGATCTCAGGGTTCAGTTTGTGACTCTGAGCCCTGCATAGGGCTCTCTGCTCTAGGCACAAAGCCTGCTTCAGATCCTCGTCTCCCTCTCTCTGCCCCTCCCTGGCTCATGCTCTCAATCTCTCTAAAATAAATAAATATTTAAAAAAAGAAAAATGAAAAACCTTTTACTAAAACCCTAAATGTATTCTACATACACTGCACATATTCTTTATAACTATAGCATTAACATTTAAAACATACTAGACAGAACAATTTCTTGTTAACAGTCACTAAACAGTTCAAACAAAATTTTTCCTGATATAAAATGTTACTATTAAAATATTAGACAGGTATCCTGCTAACACTAAAGTACAATGAAACAATCTTCGTTGTTTTCATAAACAGAGTTTTAATTTTTTGTTCAATAATTATTACTTATGTTTCAGCTGTTATTTTGAAGCACATTAACTCTGTAAACATAATACAACATACTAATATACTTCATATATGCCATATCATTACAACCAATTTATCTCTGACTTGATAAATAAAACATTTATTTTAAATGTTTAGAAGGCATTTCAAAGTCACAACTTCAACTATGTTCTGAAACAAAAACCAGTCTTTATTATTTATCTCTCCTGGGTTTATCTTTCAAATATATATTTAAGTATTAACTTTTGAAGATGTTAAAGTCCAAATTTGAATCTCTTAAACCACAAATATAAATCAGAATACAACCTATCAGACTACAAACAATAGCTTTTCTTTCCAAGTACCACAAAATATTTCTGTTCCCTTTATAGTACAGTTAATCTCATTAAAATGTAATATCATTAAAATGCAAAAATACCAACTTTTTAGAAGTAAACAGTACTGATCATGCTAAGTACCAAAACTGCAAAGTAATAGATTCCACAGCTATTTAACATTGACTAGAGTCTGAACTTCATATAAAGTAGCAGCTACAAGAGTTTTCCTCCTCTCCCTCTCTTTCAGATGACAGAAGAAAGCACTGAGAGAGAAATGTTTTATTCGGAAAACACAAACCACATTCCATAGCCTCTATCAATAATTTAAATCTTAATCTCAATTATTGAATTATGGCACTTTGCAAGTAGACATCAAAATTTAAGTATTGTATTGACCTTATCCTCAAAAACATATCTTACTTAGGTAGACTAATATTACAAATCCAAATTCTTTTTCTGTTATCAAAGCTAGTCAAATAGTCTCAAAAAATCCAAAGACAAATTATTTAACACAAAACAAATTTTGAACACCTTTTGTTCCTTCCAAAGTAAGTCTATCCTGCTAAGTATTCCATAAGTCTTGTCAGAATTATATTTAATTAACATATCTTATAGGTTACCAACATTTCTCACAGATATACTAAACAGAGACAATTTTGTCACTTACTATAGGTTAGGCCCCCTTTAAAAAAAAAAAACTGTAGACGTGACTTAGTAAATCAAGTAAAAAAAGACCTTTTGTGTATAAGAATATACAAAGTAACTCACTTGGTTCTATAGTCAACAGTCTCTTTTAAAAACTTTTAAAACTAATTTACTCCAAAAGATATTCAGGAATTCAATAGATTATAAAATTGGTGGTAGATTTCTATTTCTGGTTTCTGCCATAATAAATACCAGGGGTTTAAGCTGAGCTGCTTTTTTGACTTTAAAGATTTTTCCACAGTCAGCAACTTACAACAGGACATACTGTAATACCAAAATGGAAACTACTTAATCAACATTTCCTCATGGAAACACAGATCATACATAACAGTCTATAAGGGCAAAGTTTTATTTTAAAAAGTAGCGTTTAAATTTCATTGAGCAACACAAGCTCAATCTTTCCCCCTGGTTCTGTCAACATATTCAGTTAATTTTAGTCAACACTGATATTACACACACCAGAAAACTGAAATGTAAGCGATATAAGGCAATTTATTTGTAATGCTGAATAAAACCACACTTTCATTTTATTAGAACAGAGGTCACTGGTTTTCCAGTCTTACAGAATAAATATGACCTTGTGCTCATGCTATGGGTTTTTAAAATTCTCTCTCTATAAAAATTTAAGCCATGTGGGAAAACCCAACAGTATGTGAATCATCCAAAACACAAATCTTTCAGATTTCAAGTTTCAAACTGCAGTTATCTATAGCATCACAAAAGGCTGACAAAAGATTGAGAACTGTTGGGCATAATTTCAAAATGTTCCTCTTCCCTTTCTGTACACTCTGTAAAACATACAGTTTAAATTAACAAAAAATAAAAACTTCACACCTGAAATTCCCTCAGCCTCATAGTTGGTCCTGGTTGGCTTAACTACATACAACCTCTAAATTCTATCATTTAAAAAAAAACTGCAGGAAATAACTTTTTAGTCGTTGAGCTCCACACTTATACAGGAAAAATAACTGTTCAGAATTAAACAGGTTATAGAATTCCTAAGCTTTATATTCTAAAAGGAATAGTAAAAAATAGATTTTATTAAGTAGGCATCATGGGGTAAATAAAGATACACCGTACAGGCAAGCTTTTCTTCACTAAATGCCATCTATTGTATAATCTTAAATTACATGGCTCAAGTTTTTAGTATTCTTTTTATGGAAATAAGACCTATAGTTACAAGCAAACTAATTTAGCTTTTGGTATGAAAAAGAAGGGAATTTGATAATACCAATTTGCTACCATCTACGGATCTAGATAAACTAACCAGGTAAGCCAAAATAAATCATAATATATATATATATGAAGACTGGTAGACCCAAGGGAAGTAATATTAATTTGGCCCTGACTCACACTTTTAAACAGTCCTTTGCAATACTCTTCATTCAATTGCCTCATTCTTTAGTGCTTCCTCTTCACAATGTCTAAGCTTACTTCCTAAGAGCTTTCTTCTTGCAGGAATCAGCATTTATTGACCTCACAAAGCACACACAATTGCTGCTGTCAGCAAAGAACACAGAGTTTGGAGAAAAAGCATTATAGAAGCATTGGAAGGGTATGAAAGTGTAGCTTCTCAGACAGTAATGTTTGTAAAAATCTGGGACCTTAAATTTAAGAAATACTGAAGATTGTGAATATTGCAGAAGAAATACATTTCAACCCCAGACTTCATTTCATCTGATTTCATCTGACATTTAGTTTATACAACAGAGTAGAAAGATAATTTCTACTACATTTACTGGTACTTACACAGTTAAGCAATATGAAAGCCTGAGTATTTTTTACAGTGTCTTAGAACAATCTTACAAAGGTTTTTACAAACACAAGTGCAAGCCTCCTGAGGTCATCTGAGATCTCATGGGGCTTTTCATAACAGGAGAGTGTTAATCCCCATTGCCCTGCCTATTTCCAATATGGATCATTAGTTTCTGCTTACCTAAATTCCTATTACCATTCCAACTGGCTCATATATTCGTCAATTCCTGTCTTGAACCACAGTCCATGTACTAATTATTAAACAGGCAAAATGAAATGGCTTCTTTGGGTGCCTATATACTACCAAAAACATTTCAAACCACTTTAGGATTAGTAAAATAGTAGTTTAAACCATACTCTGTTTTAAGTGTTTAAATATTTTTACTATTGTTTTGTATGGCACAAGGAATATTCTGATTGCAACTTTACACCGAATTTCTAGATTTTATCTCTGTCAACAGAGTTTGTTAATGATGAGCTTAAGTGCTAACAAAGCTGTGAAACTACAATTAAGGTTTTATTTCACACCATGTTAGTAATCAAACCTGAGCTAGCACAAGGATGAAACATAGCTAAATAGACCCAGTTCACCACTCCCTGTCCCTACGATCCACATCCACACACACATTCTCAATCTCTCTTTCTCTCAAACACATACACAAACATAATATGCACATGCTTCTCTAAATCTGTGTATGTATATGTATGTGTACATATACTACATAAACTTGTTTCTATATATACACATCATCTCAACCAGACACATATATAATTCATAAAGATCAAAACGGAAGAGAAGTATTATCTTTCTTCACAGGAATAGGTGCTATAGACCTTGGGAATATTAAAACAAAGATGGAGAGACCCAAATCCCTTATTCAAAAATTCTAAAATCCAGGGCACCTGGGTGGCTCAGTTGGTTAAGTGTCTGACTCTTGGTTTCTGCTGGGGTAATGATTTCACAGTTTGTGGGTTCAAATCCCACATCAGGCTGCACACTGTAGTATGGAGTCTGCTTGGGATTCTCTCCCCACACCTCTCTGCCCCTCCCCAGCTTGCACTCTCTCATCTTTCTCTCTCAAAATAAATAAATAAACTTAAAAAAAATATCTAAAATCCAAAAAATTCTGAAAACCAGTTTTACAGAACTCATTTAGTGGTAAAACCTGAAATGAACTGAAATGAGGATAATTATAGTCCTCATTTTTCCCACTCAAAGTGTATGTCAATATGTTTCAATTGAGAAAAACTGATGTATGTGATTATAAGGTTCTGCCACAGATCCGTCTGGGGAATGTTACATAATATATAGTATATACTGCTATTTTAGTTTTTAAAATTCAAGAAATTCTGGATTCTAAAGCAAATCCAGTTTCAAGGTTTGGGGGCAAAGGAACTGTGAAATTATACTTTTATATTAAAAAAAAATACAGTTTAGGGGCACCTGGGTGGCTCAGTTGGTTAAGCATTCGGCCCAAGTCATGATCTCAAGGTTCGTGGGTTCAAGTCCCATGACAGACTCTCTGATGACAGCTCAGAGACTAGAACCTGCTTCAGATTCTGTGTCTTCCTCTTTCTCTGCCCCTCTCCCTCTCATACTACTCTCAAAAATAAACAATAAAAAGGTTTTTTTAAAAAAAATACAGTTTATATAATTATCTGCTTTCCCTCTACAGCTTTCACTAACAGCAATCTTCCATCAATTCTAAAGGAAGGGAGGGAGGGAGCCACAATAAGGTTCATGTTTTTAACTCTTCTCTTTAATGCTTATACATCTGTCTTTTGCCAGGAATGGTTTACCCTGGACTAGAGGCAGCAGTAGCTGCCAAAGGATGAACAGGAGAGACAGAAGTAACAGAAGAGGGCTTAATACATAATAAAGTTCAGAAAAAATATTCAAGCCAGGAATCTTGAGAATTTCTCTATTTTCAATGCTATTATGTCTAATAATAACAACTTGCATTAATAACAATGTTTTATTTCTTTGACTCTGCTTTCAAATATGTCATCTCACCTTCATATTCTATAGTCATTCTACAGTCACTGTATATAATTCATTTGTAATAGTGGTACATATTTTAATCCCAGACTATCTAAAACCTACAACATATCTAATACCTACCCCAAAGATAATTCAGAAGGCATATCTATAGCAAGAAAATCAGGCAATGTATTATATTATATAAATAATTTTTCCATTAGCAGTTACATTGGGATTAGATGAGATACTATTAACCTCTCAGATAAGATTTTGTTTTCCATTAAATCAATTTAAATCACTAATCAAGAAGATTCCATTTCATCTGTTTTCTACAGAGAATGCATTCTTCTTCCCGGAAATATAAAAGTATGTTCTATATAATCAAAATGTAGACATAGATATTTTTTCTTTAAAAATATAATAATAAACCATTTAAAGTAGTAATGTGTTTTAATATATAGTGAAGTTAATTTTGCAAATTTGTCTGAAACTGAATGACTTAGCTATTTCATTCACAAAGGTAAATTAAGCAGATAGTACGTCACTGCAAGGGGAATCGGCTCCAATTCAACAAGCTAATTACTGATCTTATGGAAATCTGTAATTACATTTGCATTAGATATAATCACCATAAATCAGCGAAAATTTTGAATTTACGTGTATGTTTTAAAGCATAAAGATCCTAAACCTTGTTTATACCTTTTTAAAAAATATTTTTAAAAAATGATTATTTATTTATTTTGAAAGAGCAACCGGGGGGGGGGGGGGAAGGGGCAGAGACAGAGAGAGAGACAGGAGTAAGAGTCTCAAGCAATCTCTACACTGCCAGCGTAGAGCCCCATGCGGGACTCAATCTCTTGGACTATGAGATCATGACTTGAGCCAAAACCAAGAGTCAGGCACTTAACCAAATGAGTCGCTGAGGTACCCCTACAGCTTTTTAAATACATTAGCTAGACATATAAAATGTGATTACCTACATTAAATTTATTTTAGTGATAGTAACCAAGAAGCTAAAATTTTGGATTATTCAGCATAAAATCATGGTTTATCTTCTCCATTTTTTTTTACATTTTTATCAGCTCCATGGACTTACATGTGTCTTGCTTACCACCGTACCTCTAAAGTCTACATAAGTGCCTTGAGCTTAGTAGACATGCAATAAATATTTGCTAAATAATGAATAAATTACATCTAAATTTAGAACTGGTAAAAACTATATATATAAACTTTCTGTGAAAAAACTACTGTTTGAAACTTATTTCAGCGAGCTCTAATGAATTTAGTGTCTTATCAAATGACTTATATACAAGTTCATGTTGTTACATGAGTCACCATTGGTCCTCAATTTATTACTGAAAATACAAAAAGATGAAGACTTGTAGCTCTAAACATAGATAAATCCAAAAAAGTGATGACCATGTCATAGCTTAATCTTCCACAAATGTAAAAAACTAACTTCCAGTTCTGAGTATTAAGAATTGAGGTAACCGAGAAGTTTACGGAACAACTATCTATTATGTGCCTAGTTAATATGCTGTGCATTTATACGTATATAAATAATATCTATTCTCAAGAAAAGCACAAATGTGAGAGTACAGCCATAGGAGTAAATAATCAAACATGACTGGCAGGATGAATAAAATCTTACGGGAAAAAAAAAAAAAGACTGAAATTGGAAGTCATGTTCACAGATGAGATGACAACTAATCTGGTTGACACAGGAATGCGGAGTAGGATATGGGTGTTGAGAAAGTGGTAAGCCCAAGGTGTCAGAGAAAGGCATTATGAATAGAGGGCACAGTATAAGCAAAGGCACAGAAGAATACACACACACGTGCACATGCACACACATACAAAAGAGAAAGATAATAAAACTTATTTGAAAAAACAAATGACAGTAAACTATTTTGACATGGACATCCCTTTTCATAAAAAAATTCTTATAAGAGCCTTTAACAAAATAATTTAACCAAATATTATTTTCTTTTTTTTTTTTTTTTTTTAATTTTTTTTTTTTTTTCAACATTTATTTATTTTTGGGACAGAGAGAGACAGAGCATGAACGGGGGAGGGACAGAGAGAGAGGGAGACACAGAATCGGAAACAGGCTCCAGGCTCTGAGCCATCAGCCCAGAGCCTGACGCGGGGCTCGAACTCACTGGCCGTGAGATCGTGACCTGGCTGAAGTCGGACGCTTAACCGACTGCGCCACCCAGGCGCCCCCCAAATATTATTTTCTTAGAAATCTACAATTCTAGGACTAGCACAAAATTTATGAATAGTCCAGGAAAAGTTAACTCATTCTATTACCTAAAATACATAGAACAGACCTTATTTCCTTTGATGTTTAAGCTTACGTCACCAAATGAGCAATAGCTTCAAATCCTTACCTCTCATTTTTACCACTCCCCATGAACCTTATGTCATATCACTTATTCTAAAACTCACAAAATTTCAATTCTTTCACAGCTATTATTCTTGTCTTTCAAAAAGGACCATAATTTCCTTGAAGGCAAAAAACATTTTTTTTGTGTGGCAAAAAACTTTTACTAGTCTTTACATATCCAAAGATCTAGAATTATAGTGGATATTCAAGTAAATATTTCTTGACTAAATGTTTGAGATTGGGATTTTACCTTTTTAAAACACATGCTACTTTAAAATATACTTGATATTATATGAACTTGTAGCTTTTCATTCTAGTTGACCATACTATCTAAGAAAACAGTGAGAGTTAGTCTTTCAAGAATTTTTAACCTGCATCCTGTCATCATAACCTGGCATCGGGTTTGATTATAACCTTGTCCTTCACAGGTAATTCTATTAGTCAGCTAGCTTAACTTACAGCAAACACAGGAGAGACCCTAAGGTTTGCAACCTGGAGTTTATACATTAAAGCCAACATTCTAAATAAAATAATGCAACACTGAAGTTTAAATGTTTTTATACTTTGCAATTCTCATACAACCATGAAAAACTAAAGAAAAATGTAAGATATAAAGATTCTTAACTTTTCTGTAGAAAGGCACAAATAGAAGACATTCCAAAATATTTACTGAAGCAGTAAATAAAATAAATATAACTGAAATTTAAAATACACTTAGACTATTCTGATAATATTCAAAAACATTTGGTGGGGGGAAAAAAGTATTTGGTGACCTTCAGCAAAAAAAAGAACTAGAGCATTCTTTTCATGACTGAAGGATAAACATATAATTGTAAAGGTGATTATGTTTGGCACAACAGGTAGTAATCTGTGAACAGACCTGTATATTTTTAAAAAAGGAACAGGTTGAGATAAACACTTGCTAAGAATATGTGTAATATAATACACAGTACTATAAATTTGAGAAGTATAAAACTAAGAATATTTCCTTATAAGGAAGGGAATGAATTCATTTACTAAAAAGCTTCAATTATATTACAAGTATACCTTGCTTCCAGAAATAAAAATGTTCCTAGAAACTGTCTATAAAGTGATTTTAATAGAGAAAATTCTCATTAATTTTAAAAAAAAATTTTAAATATTACAAGACAGAATTTAAAAGAGAATGAAAAGGGTAAAAGATTAAAAACAATGGAAAAAAATCCTTGGCAAAACTATTAACGAAATAACACATTCTGTGAAAATGAAAATTTTCTAATGATTATTTAGATTTTTAGTCTTTGAGACTTTCATTCTAATCTTTTCATTCTACTGATGGCTCCAAACCAAGCCCAACTCTTTAAAAAAAAAAAAGCTTTTAGCTTCTACACCAGTTTATTGCAACTGATTATTTACCCAACAGCCCTGGCTATAGCTGGCTAAACTGGTCTTGATTTGCTTTGGTTTTGTTACCCTTTGAAAATTCTGAATGATAAAGAAACTTGGGCCTACTGTTAACCTGGGTAAAAGAAAAAGTACCTTCAAAAAAGGATTATATAATTTACACAATAATATAACCATGAGCCTCTGAAAATACAGCCAGTGTCCATTTCTACTCAATCTATATACCATGATCTATCTATGGAAGGAATACATTACACGTAAATGAAAGGGACCTGAGTTTATTTAGCTAGTTTTCTTTTTCCAGCAAGCCAGATTGTTGATATATAATTACTATCTCAGAAGCGTAAAGTCTTCTTTTAAGCTGCCATGACATAAACACTAGAAGCTTCAATTTTGTTTCAGATGCTACAGAATGTATAATACCTGACTTCAAAATGCACGAGCCAACTTTTATTTTTACTGAACTAGTCATCACTGATTCTTCTACATTGTTATTTCTAACAACTCAACAAGTCCCAAAGTGTTTGACTTAAAAGGTGGCTGAAATCAAAGGCATAGAAAACTCAGTTTGATCCTGAAAACTAGACCAAGAGTTCTGTACTTCATCATGGAATCATGAATTGCATCCAACAGCTGTTCCCTCACTGGCTATTTTAAACCATTTAATATGATCTGTAGCAAGACTAATTCTTTTCTAAATAAGCATGTCAACACTTATACCAAAACTATGCTGTTCTTCAAAATTGTCTCCTTGAAAAGCTTAATACTTATTTACTTATGTTGCCACTTTTCAAATAATTTCAGAACTTTCTTTCCAGAAATATCCACCATAGAAAACTCACTAACCACATAAAGAAATCACTATCATTACTGTGTATAGATTAATACCCTTGACCTGGCTTTTCCAACTTTCCTTCTGATTAGCCCATCTATTCCCATATTTCCTTAAATCAAACCCCTGTCTTTTTTTTTTTTTTGATTTGTTAAATCAATACTGACAATTTATTGGGTGGGAGTGAATATTTAAGAGACCCAAAAGTATGCATGGTAGAACAAAAGAAATAGATCTGGAAGCAATCATTTTCAGGATTAGTTGCTAGGATCATAGGTAAAAATGTGCTAAAGGTCATGAGTATTTTTTTAAAAAAACCTAAGTTGTATAATGCCATACTTTCTCCTGAAACAAACAAACAAACAAACAAACAAACAAACAAACAAACACCTTCCAAGCCAGCTTTTCCAAGTCAGCATTCAGGGGAATTAGAAGAAGGATGTTTCCAGAATGTTAACTACAATCAATATTCTCTAAACTCTGCCCATCTGGAGATGACTTGTATCTTACTTCCTTTCCCTCCAACACATTCCATAGTCCTTATCACTCTGCTCATCATGTCCTGCACTAAGATTAACTTCCTCCACAATAGTCAGTACTCTAAACTTAAGGCCACCCTAAACTACTAAGAGTACTCAAATACAAATGAGTGATGCTCAATAAGTATTTCCAAAATTGGACTTTGGTGGAAGGGCTATGAAATCCCAAGAATTTCTGGTAGGCTAAGCAAACTCCTATCACAGCTGCTATTAGCACAGGTGCCCTTTTTATCCCCTACTTTCTAAAATGGTAGCATATTTTTAAGGATGTTGAGGGTCAATAACCAGAGCAGATGAGGACAATGTGGTCCATTACTAAGCAGTGTAACTGGATAACTCATTTAAATCATGGGTATGAAGAAAAATCTGTATTTATTAAGAAAACAACTAAAAGCTCATTTTCAATAAATAAAATTTAAACTGCTTAATTTGGTAAGAATTAAGTTGGATGGGAGAAATTTCTTTTGTTCTTGCAATGTTATTTTCATAACTTGAAAAAACAAGATATCTTTTTACAACTCAATATATTAATATGCTACATGTAAATATATACACATTCTTGCCAAACCATAAACTCTCCTTACCTGTTAATGGGCAATTAATTACATACATGTATATTCACTTCTGATTGTTTTACCTCAACAAAGTGATTCAAATTCAGTTATTTAAATAAGGCATACTTTGAAAATGAGTTACCTAAAGATTATTAAAAAATATGTATGACACAAAGTGGAGGACCAAACAGGTGCAGAGGTTTTTGCAATTCAGGCTTAGGAAAGAAAATTAAAACAAGGCCTTAGAAATAGGATTCTTATGTCTGATATGGGAGGGAATTTGGATTTGGAAAGAATATTCTGATCTAAGTCAGAGAACTCAGCTATGCTTCTGCCTTAAGTTTGAAAAGTAGAGGATCAGAAATAATCACGGAATAAGTGAAGATCTTCCAATGTTTCTTCTTTACTCACACATCCAAGTCTGTCTCTGGGTCCATAATGGGATAGGAGGTGGCATCAATTACTTTTAAGGAATAATATCAGAAAAGTAGTAAGCATCTGAACGAAGAAGACATAAACCACTCAGTTTGCATGAGGTAAAATTGAATATAACCACTCCACTGAAACACTGGGGGAGGGAGTCTTGAAACGGTTTGAGTAACCAGAAATAAATAAAATAAATAAACAAATAAACAGAAAAATAACTGAATGATGTTCATGTAATTAGAAATGTGTAGAATTTTCATAAATTATTTGTTTAGAGTCTTCTTTGTTTTGGCTTAAAAACCATGACACTATATAAGGACTTGTGCTTGTTTGCAATTTAAGTTGCCCAAACCTGTTTTTCCCCCACAAAGTTAAGTTCCACAACTGTAAAGTCACCATGGGATTTTCAAAAATACAAGCTTCAAAGTTCCTACTTTGTAAGCTTTTAGATACATCTTTTCATATTTCTATCTTTTAGCAGTTTGTGGATGTACACTTGCATCCTAAGATCTAGTGTGACAGAATCTTTCCCAATTACAAAGAAAAGTAAGAAGTAGTAGAATCCAAATACATATTATACTAAAAATATCCAATCTGTTAGGAATTGATTCTTTAAATAATCATTAAAACATAAAGCTCTTAGAAGAAAACATAGGCAATAATGTCTTTGACAAGGGCCACTGCAACATATTTCTAGATAGTGTCCTCAGGCAAAGGAAAAAAAAGCACAAATAAACTATTGGAACTATACCAAAATAAAAAGCTTTTAATACTCAAAAAATATAAAGAACTTACGCAACTCAACACCAAAAATCCCAAATAATCTGCTTTAAAAATGGGCAGAGACCCTGAATAAGTATTTTTCTAAAGAAGATACACAGATGGTCAAGAGATACATGAAAAGAAGCTCAACATCACTAACCATTAGGAAAATGCAAATCAAAACCACAATGACATATCACCTTAACACCTGTTAGAATGGCTAGAATCAAAAAGACAAGAAATAGTAAGTGTTGGTGAGGATGTAGAGTAAAAGGAACCCTCATGCACTAGCAATGGGAAAGCAAACTGTACAGCCACTGTGGAAATCAGTAATCAAAATCAGTAATCAAAAATTTAAAAATAGAAATACCATATGATGCAGTAATTCCACCTCTGGGTATTTACTCAAAGAAAACAAACACTAATTTGAAAAGATATAGTACCCATATGTTTAATGCAGCTTTAGAATAGCCGGATATGGAAGCAACCTAAGTGTCCATCAATATATGAATGGATAAAGAGGATGTGGTACATTTCTTACACACACACACACACACACACACACACACACACACACACACTGAGCAATATTGCCCAGCGATAAAAAAGGATGAGATGTTGCCATTTGCAGCAACATGGATGGCCTTGAGTATATTATGCCAATAAGTGAAACACATCAAGCAGAGAAAGACATGTGGAATCTAAAAAACAGAGCAAGTGAATACACAAACAAGCAAAAAGCAAAAACAGACCCTTAAATACAGAGAATAGGTTGCCAGAAGGGAGAGTGTTGGGGGAATGGGCAAATGAATGAAGGGAAGTAGGAAACACAGGCCTCCAGTTATGGAATGAATAAGTCACAGGGATAAAAGGTACAGCATAGGGAATACAGTCAGTGGTATTGTAACAGCATTTTATGGTGACACATGATAAGTACACTTGTGGTGAAATAGCATAATGTACAGACTTATCAAATCACTATGTTGCACACCTGAAACAAATGTAACTTTGTATGTCAACTGCAATAAATAAATATAGATAAATAGACAAATAAATCTACCAAAAAATAATAATTAGAACATTTTGAAATAAGCAATATTATGCATTTCCTATGGTGATATAAATTTTAAGGCTTGATTCTTTAATTAAAATGTTCTGATTTGATCAATAATAGTTACATTAATATAAGGCAAGGAATGCAAATTATTGCATTCCACCTAGTTCACATCATTTTATTTATTTTTTTTTTTTAATTTTTTTTTTTCAACCTTTTTTTTTAATTTATTTCTGGGACAGAGAGAGACAGAGCATGAACGGGGGAGGGGCAGAGAGAGAGGGAGACACAGAGTCGGAAACAGGCTCCAGGCTCCGAGCCATCAGCCCAGAGCCTGACGCGGGGCTCGAACTCACGGACCGCGAGATCGTGACCTGGCTGAAGTCGGACGCTTAACCGACTGCGCCACCCAGGCGCCCCTCACATCATTTTATTTTTAAAGAAAATCTTAATTTAAATGTTTCATTAAAAATGTTTAAAGAAAATCCCAGCGATAACTTCAATTTACACTCAAATAGATTATCAAAGGCTAAACATAATAGTATTTGTGGATATAAATGAATCTATATTTCCTCTTTTTATTAATTTATTCTAAACTAAGAAACTTACACATAATTTATGAAAACTCATCTCTCTTTTCTAGTCTTTGAAGAAAAATGAAGACAAGTATTAAAATCATTCAATATTTATAGTTACCATACTGATCTGGTTGAAAGAGTAATTGGAGAGGTTATGTTTTTAGTTAGATTTAAAATTATACACTTATTTATTTTTAAAAAAAATTTTTTAATGTTTATTTATTTTTGAGACAGAGAGAGACAGAGCATGAATGGGGGAGGGACAGAGAGATGGAGACACAGAATCTGAAACAGGTTCCAGGCTGTGAGCTGTCAGCACAGAGCCTAACGTGGGGCTCGAACTCACGGACCACGAGATCATGACCTGAGCCAAAGTCGGCCACCAAACCGACTGAGCCACCCAGGCGCCCCTCTATACTTATGTAAAACAGAAGATATAGAGAGCTGGGAGAAAAAAGACACACGATATGAAGGAAAAAGCTAAATGGCACCAAGAGGAAGCAACCAGGCATGCCCTCCTATTCCCCCCTCAAAACATAACAAAAGGCAAGGCCTAATCAAAAAGTCAGTACTATGAAAAAGGTAGGGATGGCAGGGGAGAACTAGGTTAGATTTAAAAAGATATGAGGGGAAATAATTAAAAATGCAATGAGTCATCCTGGATTGGACCCAGTCTGGACAGATCAACTGCAAATAGTATTTTTCAGAAAACTGAAAAAATGGGTGTATGTGTTGGGTATTAGATCAGACAAAAATATGCTGACGTGGAAAAGTACAACAGTTAGCTTAAAAAAGCATATACCAAAATAACATGTACAATAGTATAATTTTAGTAAAGAAATCCACGTTTGTGTATGTGTGTGTGTATATATATAAAACATACAGGAAAACATCTCAAAAAACATACACTAAAAGTATTCATGGTGTCATCTCTAGGTGGTAGGAATATGGTGTTTTTACTTTCTTATTTTTTTTAACTTTCTGTAAGTATTTATGCATGTATGTACTGCTTTTGCAATGTTGAAAGTATAATCTGAGAAAAATTAATGTATATGCTTTCCTCCAAATCATTATATGAATGACATTTTAAAATTGGATTAGAATCCATAACTATACCACATCATTCATTACAGAAATATACATATAGTAAATAAATAATATATATTTATCAGCCACCTTTCTGAAGAGCTAATTTTAGTCATGGGTGTTTTAATGTAAAGTGCCAATAGAAAAAATTAAGTAGGAGACTCACTCATCTAATAATACAGTCATCCAAATGTGAGCACTTTATTTAATAGTAGATGACTTATAGTCAGTGACATGTATCTGTCTCAACTGAGAAACAAAATAATCATTTTCAGATTTCCCAAAAGAACTTCAGAAAGTAACCTAACTTTAAAGCATAAAATGTCTGGGTGACAAACAATACAACCTGTAAGCTGACTTGGAGAAAAAAATACACAGACATGATCATACAAGTAACAGGCACATTTCCTCCACATTAATCATTTAATAATGACTTACAAAATTAAACTTGAGTTAGTATTAAAAAAATACCTACACGATCAACTTTATTTTAAAAAAATAAAATCTAGTATAAATAATATGTGTACAAAGAATGCGTATGTATAAAATTATAGCTTCAAATATTTGAATGGAAGTTCAAATGTTAAATACAAATAGAAAAGTAAAAATACAGAAATGCAAAACAATGTACACAGAAATAACCTGATAAAAAGGTTAACGAGAGCAATAAGTAATATAAAAAAGGACAATACATTTAAAAATTACACAAAATTTATGTTTACATAGAAAGAATGCAAAGATCAAATCTCAAGAAAAAGACATGTCCTCCTAGGCTGGAATAGTAGGAAAACATCACACTCTTTCAAAAATAAAGATTACACTAAAACTGAAGGCAATCTAGGCAGACATGTTTGTATGAATTAACACCATGTCCCTAACCCTAATGAGACGAGACATGGGTAGCCAATCCATGACTAGTTAATCCACTGGCTTAATAATCACCAAATGCTCTCCTGGAAGTTGGACACAAGAGTCAGATACAAAGATAGTGGGTTACGCTGGAGGTCTTAAGAATTTGGGCAAAGTGATAAGTAAAGGAAGCTGGTCTGTAAAAGGAACAGGAGCAAAAAGTAGATATCTACCTGGGAGCATGAATTTAAGAGATTATACGGTCCCTACAGGAGAGAGAAAACTCTGTTCCTATTTTTCAAGCCCTGTAAGACCTAACTATATTTGTTTAATGTTGGATTCCCAAGGTCTAAATATCTTTACTTGAACCAGCCTAAGTGGGTCCTTTTTTTTTTTTTTTTTGGCCAACATGTAAGCCTTTACTATAACAATTTTACACTCCCATGGCTATTTTCACTCTCCACAACCAACAAAAAACTTCTAAGGTTTCAATTAGCATCTGTATGCAGGTAACTCTAAAGACCTAAAAATGCTTTTCTAAGCACTATATATGACAAGTATCAGACATATGGAAACACCTAGCACTATGAGAAGCTATCAACATAGGATATTAGTGTACTACATTAAAATTAAATAGGTAAAGTCAATAAACATCACAGTCTTTCACATAAGCAGCAGAAAGGATATAAGAATCATTAGGATAGAGAAGTTTCATTAGAAGGGCCCATACCATTTGCAGTACCTTTTTTCACTTGGCTTGATGCTTTTGAGATTCAACCATATAAGCATGTATTAATATTTTGTTCCTTTTTATTGCTGAGTAGTTTCCCATTGTTATGAACAGGGTTACAATGAACAACAAAAAAATTGTATACACGTTTCATTTCTCTTGGATAAATTACATGGAGTGGGAATGTTGAGTCATATTTAGGTAAGCATATGTTGACTTTATAAGAAAAGGCCAAACTGTTTTTTCAGGATGGCTGTATCATTTTTCATTTCTGCTTACAACACAGGTGTTCTAACTGCTCCAAGTCCTCAGGAAACACTAAGAATTATCATTTGTTGTTGTTGTTATTGTTGGTTTTAATTTAGCCATTCTAATCAGTGTGCAGTGTTATCTCACAGTGGTTTTAATTTGCTTTTCTCTGATAATAATGTTAATGACATTGAACAAGTTTACAGGTGTTGCTGGCCATTTATAGATCTGTGATGGAATGTCTCCTTTGATCCTTTTTTTTTTCCAATTTGGTTGCTGGGTTTTTTTATTATGTAAAGTTATTCATATATTACAAGACCTTTTTGAGACATAATATTGTGCAAATTAAAAAATTCACATTTAGATGGTAATAGGAACAGTGCTAAGTATTCTTTTAAATGTTACTTATCTTGAGAGGGAGGAGGGGCAGCAAGAGAGGGAGAGAGGCTCTGTCAGCACAGAGCCTGACATAGGGCTGGATCTCATGAATCTTGAGATCATAACCTGAGCTGACATCAAGAGTCAGATGCTTAACCAACTGAAACACTCAGAAGCCCCAAAACAGTGCTAAGAATTTTGATGATCTCCTTTACCATCAAGTGACAAAATAACAAAGTAGAAATATGTAAGTATTTTTGGTTGGTCCCTTCCCAGTCATACACTTTCTTGCTCTCATTCCTCCAGCTATTATATGACTATTCGATGTGTTTCTCTCAGGCACATTCTGCTTCCTAAAAATACTTCCAAATATACTCACAGCATAGGTCAGAGTCTATTTCCTCTATCATTCCCCATTACTCAGGAATGCATAATTCACAATAAGCAAGTAATACTTACTGAATGACTCAAGGTAGGAACTACATTAATCAAAAAGACTTTTGTTTAGGGACTCAGAAAAGTCAATGGGACAGATATTTTAAATAAAATCAACAGAAAAATTAATAAAACGGACATACAAAAAAAGTGATTCTATGAAAACTTCAAATAATATTCTGAGTAAATATTACTGTTTTCAATAAACTTTATAGTACAGTAGCTTCTGACCCTGAAGACTCAATTTTAGGAATATAAGGAATGAAAAAGTAAATCAAACTGCTACTGAACATAAGAAGCAGAAGTAGGAGTTCAAAAAACATAACAGTCAAAAGTCAGTGACCTAAGCAAAATCTCAGCAAACCAAAATTGAATATTCTGTAGGATAATTTATTATAACAAACTAAGAACTCAAGGAAAAAACCCATGTTCTAAAATGCCTAGAGTTATGCTGTACAATACAGCAGACAACAGCCACCTGTGCCTGATTATATACAAATTTTAATAATTAAAATTAAAAATTCAGTTCCTCGGTGGAACTAGCCATATTTAACAACACAGATTAAAAAAACAAAAACAAAAACTTTCATCACTGCAGAAATTCTATCAGACAGTGCTGGCCTAGGTTATTCACCAGGACCAACGAAAGAGTCTAAGGGATTCTTAATCAGATTTTTTTTCTAGGAAAGAAACAGAGCATTTTACTTTAGTATTTTATTATTCTTATTCAATACTTTAAAAAAAAAAAGAACATATCATGCATATATAGACAAGTAATAGAATATAAATACTATCCCCTAGGAGGTAACAACAACATTGATTTAATATTTATTATTCCCTTGCTATTTAAAAATAATTTTACTAAATATGTTTCCCTAAAAATATATTGTTTTGTTTTGCCTGCTTAATTTTACAGGAGGAGAACCACACTTTTTCTTTACGCCATTTGTTCTTTTCACTATTTCCACTTACTCTGAGGCTCATTCTCATCCATCTAAATAACACTGCCATTTGAGACACTACAAAGAGCCCAGGTTTTTGTTTTTTTTTTAATCTCTTAGAGAGAGAGAGCACACATGTTCGTGTGAGGGGGGAGGGGGTAAAGAGAAGGAGAGAGAATCCCAAGCAGGCTACATGCTGTCAGTGCAGAGCCCAACGTGGGGCTTGATCCCACAAACCATGAGATCATGACCTAAGCTGAAACCAGGGGTCAGACGCTTAACCCACTGAGTCACCCAGGTGTCCCTGGAGAGTCCAGTTTTGGTCAGAAAACCTAGACCTAAACCAATGCAATCATCTCCAATGTATCAAAGCTGTGCAAGTTACAAACATAAGGTAAAGGTTTCAAATGATTATCTATAAAACAAATGAATGTGTTCTCATACACATTTAACTGCTCATAAGCTAAATGAGAATAACTTTCTTATTATGCATCAAAGAAAGATCTTAGTTGCTATACACACATATATCCTTTCCGGTTTTTTGTTGTTGTTGTTGTTGTTGTTGTTGTTGTTTTTATTGTAGTGCAGTGGTTATCAAAGTGGTTTCCTCAACTAACAGCATCAGATCACAGGGGAACTTGTTAGAAAGACAAATCCTTTGCCCCAACCCAAATCCAATGAATCAAAAACTCTGGGGACGTGGTCAAGCTATGTTTAACAAGCCCTCTAGGTGATTCCGATGTGTGCCAAAGTTTAAGAACTTCTAGAGAAGGATCTCAACAATCAGTATATGCAAGATGTTAAACACATGTACAAACAGAAATTTCTAACAGTTAACCAATAAACTCAATTACCAAAATTGATTAGCCTTTTTTCCATTTGTTGAATTTTACAAACTTCAGCTTACTCTCAAATATTACATCAAAACAACTTAACTGGCCAAAATACAAAAAACAACAAAACTACATACTGTATGCAAAAAAAAACTACCATCTTACCTATGTATATATACTTATAGTTTACTTTCTCTCTCTCTCCCTCAAACCCCCCCCATACACACACACACACACACACACACACACACACACACACAGAGTTTTTATTCTGAGTGTCCAATTTTTTAATTAGTCATCTTCTAATTATGGTCTCGCTTTTTTTTAAACCATTTCCCCCATATGCACCTTGGCCAGTTGCCTTTCTTTGGCAAAATACCATCTATGTGTCCTTTTCTAATTTTTCTATTTCTAAACAGGGAGGGTTTTTTTTTTCTTGACAACTTTTAAAGGCTCTGTATATATAAAGGCTCTCAACCCATTGTTATACATTGCAAATACTTTTTCAAATGTGGTTTGCCCTTATACATTTTAACTTAATTTATACAATATAAAACTCATATAGCCAGGCTATTATTACCCAGATTTAACAAATGTTAACATCATATTCATTTCAGACTTCAAAACAGAGTATTACAGGGATGGGCTAAAAGGGTGATGGGCATTAAAGGAGGGCACTTGTTGGGATGAATAATGGGTGTTATATGTAAGTGATGAATCACTAAATTCTACTCCTAAAACCATTATTAATTATATTATATTTTAACTAACTTGGATTTTTTAGCCTTAGTTTTTTCTTACTTTAAAATCAGACAAATAGTCATATTTATTTTTCTGAAAATCTAACATATGGAAAGTTTCAAACATATGTAAAAAGATTTTAATTATTATCAATCTCTGTTCTACTTTGTTTCCTCTGTACCAGGGGTCAACAAACTTTCCATAAAGTGCCACATAGTAAATAGTTCAGGGTTTTGTAGGCCTATGGGTCTCTGTTTTCAATCACTCAATTCTGCCTTTGTATTTCAAAAGTAGCCATAAATGGTAAGTAAATGAATGAGTGTGGCTATGTTCTCATAAAACTTTATTTACTAAACAGGCTGCCAGCTAAATAACCTGTAGCGTATAGCCCCTGATCTACATCCCTCCCCAATTCCTCATTCCTGTATTATTTTGAACAACCTCCGATATAATACTTCATCCCAACTTTAAATATTGCTGTACCTCTAAAAGATAAAGGCTCTTTCTTTAAACATAATTACATTATAATTACATGAAAGAGTTAACAAAACCTTTTTAATATAAATATCCAGTGTTCAAATGTACAATCATCTCATAATTTTTAATTTTATGATCTGTTTGTTTGCATCAGGACCCAAATAAAGTCCAGGCATTTCATCTGCTTGATAGGTCTCTTAAATACCTTTTAATTTTTAGTAGCACAGCTGTAGTGCATTAAAATTGTTTCTCCCAAAAAACTTATGCCCAAGTCAACATCCAGTACCTGTGGATGTTACCTTATTTGGAAATGGGGTCTTTGCAGATATAGTTAAGGATCTCCAGATGAGACCATTCTGGATTTAGAATGGGACCTAAATCCAATGACTGGTGTCCTTATAAGAAAAAAGGGAGAGAAATTTGAGATAAGAGACATAAGGGAAAAGCCTATGTAAAGATGGAAGCAGAAACTGGAGGTATGCCGCCACAAACCAAGAAAGAGTAGGCGTGAAAAGAAGCTAGAAGAGGCAAGGAGTATACTTCCCCAGAGCCTTCAAAGGAAATGTAACTGTGCCAAAACCTTGATTTTTAACTTCTGGCCTCCAAAACTGTCAAGAAATAAATTTGTTATTTTATACCACCCAGTTTGTGGTAATTTGTTATGGAAGCCCATGAAACTAATTTACGTATCCAACAGAACTTTCTGCAATAATGTTTTATATGTATATATATATACATACATATATATATATATATACACACATATATATATATGTGTGTGTGTGTATGTATATATGTATATACATAATAAATGTTATCTATTTATACTATATATACATACTGTATGCATAAAAAATGTTATTCATGGAGGCCCATGAAACTAATTTATCTATCCAACAGGACTTTCTGCAATAATGTTGTATTTGTAACACTATATATGTAACAAATGTTATATATCTACAGTATCCAACATGGTAGCCACCGGCCACATGTGGCTGTTGAGCACTTGAAATGTGGCTAGTGCAAATGAGAACTTCAATTTTTATTTTTATTTAATTTTAATTATTTAAAATTTCAAAATGTGTCCCTTCATGTTTTTTTTTCTTTGAGATTTTTACAGGGGAGAGGGAAGAAACTGATAAGCTGTTCTGTAAAGTTTCCCAAAATCTAGGATTTTTCTGATTATATCTACTTGCTGGTATTTAACATTTTCCTCTTCTGTATTTTCTGTAAGTTAGTGGTTGAATTTAGATGTTTTATCAGATTGAGTTCAATTCTTTTTTTTCTGGGAGGTGGTGAGCAAGATTACTCCAAGGAAGTATTTTGTTTTATATCAGGAGGCAAATGCTGTGGCTGTTTTTCTCCGGTGTTGGTACCCAAGATGTTCAATTACATTCATCAATTTATTAGAGCTTACAAAATGGTGATACTCTAATTTTGTTAGAATAGTTCTATAAAATAAACTTTCCCAAATGTTAGAATAGTTCTATAAAAAACATTTAAAAAAATCTTATAAAAGTAGATTAATGGTTACCTAGGCCTGGGGCAGAATAGGTAATGGGCAGTAGATTGTTCCCAAATGTTAGAATAGTTCTATAAAAATAAACTTTTCATCTACTGTTATCACTGACCAAAGGTACAGTTCTTATAGGAGAGACAAGTTAAAACACTCAAATCTTTCCATTTTCCAAATTAAAAAAAAAAAAAAGGTTTATTAGCATCCTTCACCAAAATGACCAGTAAATTTTTAAAAGTCACTATCAACTCATGTACTTAAACATATATGACATGTCTTAATCCATTGTAGGTACTATCCTTATTAAAGCTCAAATTTTCCCATTTAGCCAGTAGGAAGCTATTCAGATTGGACCCTGAGTCTTTAAGTTGACAAGACTCTATAGTCTTTGACACTTCCCTATTATACAGTATGACAAGATGTTTCAGGCTTATTTTGTACATTTCCTGCCTCAAATAGGAAAACTGGCCATTTTCCTTAAATATCTGATTACTTTTAATAATAAATTAATGTGTAGAGACTTCATTTAAATGCAAAAAAAATATTTTTTACACTGAATTCTAAACTTATATTAAAATTATTATTTACAATTGGCTGTGTGTCAGGTATCTGCCATAAACGCTTAGAACTGTCTGATATTAAATAGTAATAATCAAAAAGCCAGCTTTTTGTTACCACCATTTTATTTTTTAACATTATCACACAGGTTGTAGAGAAAGACAGATTAAATAATTGAAGTTTTTTAGGATGGAGTCTAATAATTTGAAATCACAAAAAGTAAATTACTACATAATTTATTGACAATAATTAAACTACCTACAGTTCACACATTTTTTTTCCTCACAGTATAGGACTATGATTATATAAAATCCACATGTACGCTTGTATTGCTGGAGGCAAATCTTCAGGGTAAATTGCCAGAAGCACAACTGCTGGGTCAAAAAGTAAATGCAAATGTAGTTTTGTTAGATATTGCCAAAGTCCCTTTTATTTTCTTATACCAATTTGCATTCTCACCAGCAATGCACAGGAATGAGTCACAGACACTTTAGTTATGTGGAAAAAACGTATTAGTCACTACACACAGGTAACTCACTTCTTTTAGAACTTCACTGAGATATAATTTTCACACCACACAATGCACATATTTAAAGTGTACAATTCAATACTTACTAATATATTTACAGTTGTACAACCACCAAATCCCCACTATCAAATTTTAGAACATTTTCATCACATAATACCTTCAAGAAATCAATATCCATTCAGTCACTCTTTTTCTCCTCCTATCTACTGCCCATTACCTGTTCTGCCCCAGGCCTAGGTAACCATTAATCTACTTTTATAAGAATTTTTTTAATGTTTTTTTATTTATTTTGAGGGATGGAGATAGAGAGAGAGAGAGAGAGAATGGGGGAGGAGGAGAGAGAGAAAATCACAAGCAGGTTCTGCACTGTCAGCACAGAGCCCGACTCAGGGCTCGAACTCCCGAACCATGAGATCACGACCTGAGCTGAGATCAATAGTCGGATGCCTAACCAACCGAGCCACCCAGGCACCCCATCCATTAATCTACTTTCTATCTTTACAGATTTGTCTATTCTGGACATTTCATATAAAGGAATATTATTATATGTGCATGCATATGTTATTATATGTGAAGTTTTTGTGAATGGTTTCTTTCACTTACCATGTTTTCAAGGTTCATCTACGTTGTAGCATGTATCAGTACTCTTATTTCTTTTATGGTCGAATAATACTCCATTGTGTGGATATACAACACTATACATTGATTAGGTGACAGACCTTTGGCTTGTTTTGTGGCTATTATAAATAATGCTGCTAAACACTCATATACAAGTATTTGAGTGGGCATGTTCTCAACTCTCCTGGGTATTTACTTAGGAGTGGAATTGTTGGGTCATATGGTAACTCTATAATTAGAGAAATCATGCTGTTTTCCAAAGCAGTGTGCACCATTTTACACTGCCACCAACAGCATAATTATTTTTAAGCTTGACTTATATTATTATAAATTGTCACATCACCTTCTATTCTAGCTCTAATAACAAGCACAAACAAAATAACTCTGAATATGATGACATATAATCAGGGCCATGTCGAGTTCAGATTAGTTAACTTTCCTTGTGGCATCATTAATCTAAATATTAATCAGCAATGCATATACATAAGACTGCAAAATGTGATGGTTATGAATTAATGTGGAAAGTTTGTGTTTATATAGGACATAATAGTTTCCATTCATTCTAAGTATTCTTTTTGATATATTCCACAGATTAAATGTCCCCAAAACATTTCTCACACAATGCCTGTCTTACACAAACCACAGTTAATAAGGATTATTGTTATTTAATTATTGAAATAATTTCGGTCTTTCCAATCACCTGACCTTGCCCTCACATGCCTTGAGCCAGAAGACTATCACTTGCTATGGAAGGAATAGAACAAGGGAGAGTTAGTAAATACTCAGTTTCCTATAATCACAAACAGAATTCCCATGTTGTAGTCCTGCTGTCTTGGAAAAGGTTTGTATTCCTTAACAGATGCCTTTGGCCTCTCAAAAGCCAGTCTTGGTGGGAAAGACCATAAAGTTTTCAGTAAGGCAGGCCCAAAATGGGAAGAAAAGGGATGGGAATTCCCACCTCTTTCTGATCTCAGAGATCTGTGGGAAGAAAAGAAGGGATCAAAGTAGCTCAGATAATAAACTCTTCTCCTCTTCCCTAGCCCTGTTCTTCTGGAAAGAAGCCATTTCTTGAGCTGTTCTGTACCAACCTGGCGTATAGTCATATCAAAATCCCAGTCTGCACTGCTATCAACAAAGTATGAAAATACTTCTTACCTCACAGCTAACGGAGTATTTGTACTTTTAAATTTTTACCAATCTCAAGTGAAAACTGGCATGTCAGTGTAAATTTTAACTTGGACTTCTCTTATTATAAGTGAGAGTGAATATATTTTCAAATGTTTCAAGAAAATTTTTATAGCTTTTTGTGAAAACTGTCCAAATCTTCTGCCTAATGCGTCTCTTTCAATTTGTTCTTTTCTTTTCACCCTCTATTTTTAAAGCTTTTTTACATAGGAGGGATTATTAGCCTTTTATCAGTGATAGATAATGCAAATATTTTCTTCCAATTTTATATCTAATGACTCTGTTATTAGTAGGTGTGATCTTTTTGTGGGTTTTTTTTTTTTGCCATACAAAAGTCTTCTTTTATATTTTAACTAGTCAAATTTATCGTCTTTCCTTTTATTGCAACTGGATTTTGAGTCACAGAGAAAACTTCCTTATACCCAGGTTACAGAAGAATTCATTCATGTTCTGTTTGATAGTTTCATTCTTACACTGAGATCTCTAATCCATTTGCAGTCTATTTTTCTGTGTGATATGAAGCATGAATTTAATTTTATCTTTTTTTCCAAATGGCTAACCATTTAGAGGGTGCCAGATTTATCATGTGCCAAATTTCCATATGTTCTTGTGTCTCTATCTCAATGTTCCTATTCTATTACACTGTTCTGTTTGCATGATGTTAAACAAAATTCTAACCTGCAAAATGAGACAGATTAGTTGTAGTTTAAGATCCCTTCCACTGTATATCTAACTCTTAAAAAGAAACTTATACCACACTCATAGTCACCATTAAGTGACCATGCTAAAACTAACTGGTCTAATGACATAAAATTGGTAACAATTAGTTATATAAATAAGATAAGTCACGTTAGAATGTGATTTACAGATATGACCTTAAAATTTTTGCCCATCAATTAATAACGAAACCATACAGATACTGACTTAGCATGAAGGACAAAATTACTTATTTAAATTCATTTCAACAGTTTTCTTAACACTAAGTAGAAACATTTTAGAGCTCTTCCACACCTTTCAATATCAACTTTATCATGATATTCACAGGCTTATTATTAGATTTAATAGAAGCCCATGTAGAGCGAAAGGAATAAAGACTATAACAGTATGTCACTTCTGTATTTCTGAAATACGAATCACACTGATAATCTAATACATTTCACTTTCTCTCCTGCTACCACAAGCTGTCCTTGCTCTTGGCTAAGCCTATTCCCTCCACCTGTGCACTTGATCTATCCTCCTCTCAGCTCACACAATTCTCCCTCTCCCTCCTGTATCCTCAGTTCTTTTCCTACTAATTCACTTCCATGATCCTATAACATACTATATTAACTCTCAATCTTAAAAAAGATAAAAAATTAAAAGCTACTTCTGACCCACTTAGCTCTCCCCATCACCAGAGCTACAACCCCTTTCCCGAAACACAAGAGCAAAATTCTGGGATAAAGAGCCTATACTTGCTGTCTCTAATTTCTTCACTTCTACTGTCCCCAACCTCTTCCCACTAGACTCTTTTTCCCTCCACTCTACCACAAGTGCTCCTTTCAAAGTCACCAATGACCTCCAAATTATTAAATCAAATGGTCAATTCTTAATCTTCATTTTCATTGTCTTATCAGCAGCACTTAATACTGTTAGCAGCTCCTCTTCCTTAAAACGCTCTCTTCATTTGTCTTCCATGATACCACACTTGCCTTGCTTTCCTACTGTATTTCTGCACATGCCTTCAAGTCTCTCTTGCTCATCCCCTCAACCCCTAAATGTTGGAGTGCATACACAGTCTTCTGATCTCTTCTTCATGTACACTCTGATGCCATGACTTTAAATTTCATATACTCAGATAACCCCAAGTGGATACCTCCAGCATCCCAGACCAGAATATCCAATTACCTCTAATATCTCCAACTGGATGTCTAATAGGTATTTAACATGTCTAAAAGTGGATTCCCAATCCTTTTTCTAAAAAAATGAACCAGGCTGCTTACAGAGCAAACTGAAGATGATGCCAGAGGACTTGGATCTCAGCTAAAGGACAGCATTCCAGTTACTGAACTTTCAGTAAGTGGACCTTTTGAAAGTCATGATCTCCTTCAAAAAGGTTTTCCTCGTATAAAAAATGATTTTGTTCAGCTATCCTCTTGAATTATCAGAGAAAAATTTCCAGCTCAAATAAGATTAAATGACTTTTTCCACAGAGACACATCCAGGGCCTATGTGCTCCACTAGAATTACAAATGGAGGGGTGCCTGGTTGGCTCAGCTGGGGGAGCATGTGACTCTTGATATTGGGGTAATGAGTTCAAGCCCCACGTGGGGTGTAGAGATTACTTACATGCATACATACATACATACATACATACAAATGGAATTCAAAGCAGTGTAGCAGGTTTAGCATCTTTCACTTCTTGCAAGCTCTAACCTTTCACTGGATATTTTGAGGGGTAATGATGAGACTAATGGATTTGAAGATATTCTTAATGACCTGTCACAAAGTAAACTAATGGGAGAACTACACTTGATGGTGAAATATAAACTCGGTTTATTGTAATCAATTGTGCTGTCATTGAAAATAGAGGGGCTGCATCTGGTTTACAGTAAGCTTTATACTGGGGTGCCTGGGTGGCTCAGTAAGTTAAGTGTTCAACTTCAGCTCAGGTCACGATCTTGCAGTCCATGGGTTTGAGCGCCACATCGGGCTCTGTGCTGACAGCTTGGAGCCTGAAGCCTGCTTTAGATTCTGACTCTCCTCTCTCTGCCCCTCCCCTGCTTGGACTCTGTCTCTCTCAAAAATAAAAAAACATTAAATATATATATATATAGTCAGCTTTTTACTATAATTTGATGTACAAAACATTAAAAGTACTGACACATAAGAATTTTTGCCAACATAATACATGTGATCATTTGAAATTATGTGGGTTGTTGGGTAATGGCCATGTGACAAAACACTAAAGAGGGATGACTTAAAAACTCTCAATTTATATGAAAACAATGTTTCTAAAGAATATTTTAAAATGGTCCTCAGGTGCCAATCCAACCTATTTTCTCGGTATTCCATAAATTTACTTTTGAAGAACCATTAACTGCATCTGAATCTGCAACCTTCCTAAGTAGCATCCTACAGAGTAAACATGTGTAATTGACTTCAGTGGCAACACTTCAAAGTAAGTACAAAATAAGATATTTATATTTTACCTTGTTTCAGTATAGCCTATTAATACTTGCAAGAATAATAGTGGGCTTTATTAATGCTATTTTAGAATTGTAGCTATTCTTTGATTCTTTCAGGTTGAAAAACATAGTAAGTTAAAAGGTTTTGATTTTAGTCTTGTCTTTAAAGTGAAAAATTAAGCAACCAGCATATGTTGATTTAAAAAAACATGAACTCGGGGCGCCTGGGTGGCGCAGTCGGTTAAGCGTCCGACTTCAGCCAGGTCACGATCTCGCGGTCCGTGAGTTCGAGCCCCACGTCGGGCTCTGGGCTGATGGCCCAGAGCCTGGAGCCTGCTTCCGATTCTGTGTCTCCCTCTCTCTCTGCTCCTCCCCCGTTCATGCTCTGTCTCTCTCTCTCTGTCTCAAAAATAAATAAACGTTAAAAAAAAATAAATAAATAAAAATAAAAAAAAATAAAAAAACATGAACTTACTCCCTCTTTAGTCTTCTCCATTCTCAAGTAAGAGTAACTATTCTTTCTGTTGCATCAATTCTACTTCATTATATATCTCAAATTTAACCACATGCTCTATAGCCTCCTAACTGGTCTATCCTTTCTACCCTATTTTCTACACAGCAACCAGGGTGATCCTCTTAAATTAAATGAGATGTCATTCCCTCCAATGGCTTCCCACTTCACTCAGAGTAAAAGCCAAAGCCAGGCTGCAGCACTTCCAAATGGCTATTTGTTTCAATGTGACTGAAAGCAATCTAATTCCTCCTAGGTTAGTGTTCTAGAAGTAATGTTATGAATAGATCCAAAATAAAACAATGGAAGCCAGCTTTTTCAACTATTTCTAATTAAACCCAATCCAAAGATAGGGATCAAAATTATTTTTTTTCAATTTATCCATTTATTTAAATAATCTCTACACCCAACATGGGGCTCAAAGTCACGACCCCAAGATCAAGAGTCTCATGCTCTTCCAACTAAGCCAGCTAGGTACCCCAGTGGGGATCAAAATTATATTTTCATTTAGTAATCATTGAGTAGCTCAAAAAATTGCTATTTTTTTAATCTAGCTAAAAAAGAAATTCCTCCACTTAACTAGCTTAATATGAAACAACACTCACACATTTTTAGCAATTCCACTATAGTTACTGTGTTCAAGTTTCCTCGGTAAGAAGTACAAGAATGGATAGACTATCTGCCCTGATACTTGATCTTTTTTCATTACATGAGGCTGAGCTGAAAAACCTGCAGTAGTGGCCCCCCCAACCCATCCTCGGTAATGAACATCCTCTCTCCTTTTATGAACTTATTTTGAACTCAGGACAAATCCTGATCAGTTGGTTCCCCACTTCCTCTCTCGTGAACGTGGCCCACTCCTTTATACATAAAATTCAGCAAAAAGCCAAGAGTGCCATAGTGAGGAAAGAGGCAAATCTGGGCCTTGGCAGACAAAGGTCTATCTCTTCCTCACTCAGTGAACCAGACAGACTGACAAATACAGAAGAATGAAAGAAAGCCAGAGTCTTAAAAAGATTCATACAATAGCCACAAATTTCAGGAACTACACAGAACCCATTATATTAGTAAACTATGTTTCATCTAGTACCAAAGATTATCCTTGACAAGTATTTCTAAACTGACCAATTGAATCTCTACTGTCAATAACCAAAAGTGATGGTTTAATTTACAAAAACGCCTCTTCACACCAGAACAACCTACAAGGTATTCAAGAGAATGTTCCTTAATCAGGACATATTAGAGTTTAATGGAGTAGTCACTATCAATAATTATAAATCCAAATCAACTTAATTGTTATTTGTTATTTATTAAGTACTTGATATACCTTTAACTCACAATTGGTTGACATTTAAGTTCACGTTCCAATACATTTAGTATATATAAACTATTTACTATGATGTTTTCTCAACTAAATTTTGCTACTATATGAAAGAAAAAAGTTTAAAAATTGTTTTTAACATCAAAGTCATATGAAGGAGAAATGACAATAGTCTATATAGTCTATATATCTCATAGCCACACATCAAGTGACTGCAATCAACCATATCCAGAGGCAAACAGAGAAATAAGCTAGGAAAAAAGTTCAAATAAAGCTCATACACTCTTCCCCACAAGAAAAGTAAAAATCATTCCCTGGCTTATTTTCTTATACCAAGAGAGTCTCTTGATTTTAACAAGACTTACCCTACCACATTAGCAGGTTAGATTATAGAACTAAATAAACACTGTGCAGCATAATAAAAGCCAAAAATTGGTCAGTCTTGCTAAAAATTGACAAGCTAAGAAATTACTACAGGTAATAAGGAAATAAAAAATAAAAATGCTATGTATATACACACAGAGAAATTAGAAAAGATCACATAGAACCAAACAATTTTATCAATCTTCATCATAATAAATACTCCTATATTAAAGAAAAACAAATATTCATGACTATAACCCTGGCAGATCTGGATACCTGGTAAGCTTTAAAATAACAGTAAAATTCACAATAAATTTTTACATTTTTTTAATGTTTATTTATTTTTGACAGAGAGAGAGAGAGAGAGCATAAGCCGGGGGGGGGGGGGGGGTGCAGAGAGAGAGAGAGAGAGACACAGAATCCAAAGCAGGCTCCAGGCTGAGCTGTCAGCACAGAGCCCATCGCGGGGCTCAAACTCACAGACTGCGAGATCATGACCTGAGCCGAAGTCGAACGCTCAAATGACTGAGCCACCCAGGCACCCCTTCACGATACATTTTATAAAGATTTTAATCAAAAATGACCAAAACAAAGTGATGCCTCATCAAGAAAATTCACCCAAATATAACTTATACTGTCAGAAACAGTGAAGAATAAGTAAATTTTCAACTGTCAAATCATTTTTCATAACAGCTAATTGCAAGACCTTCTTTACTCCACTTGTATTAAGGGAATAATAACTACCTCGTGAATGGGGATTATCCCTAAAGTTTTATCTGACACAAAAGACCCTAGCACTTCCCTAGGGCCCTAGGCATTTCCCCTAGACCTGCTCAGTAAACAAAAGCCTCAAAAGCTAAATGTGAATTTTCAGCTTAATTATGTGTTGTAGATATTTCTCTAATGAATAATTACTTTTAAAAATAAAGGATTGGGGCGCTTGTATGGCTCAGTTGGTTGAGAGTCCAACTCTCGATTTTGGATCAGGTCATGATCTCAAAGTTGTGAGATCAAGCTCCATGTGGGCTCCACTCTGGGCATGGAGCCTGCTTAGGATTCTCTCTTTCCCTCTCCCACTCCCATGCACACACTATCTTTCTTGGAAGGCAGGGAGGGAGGAAGGGGAAGGAGAAAGGGAGGGAGAGAAGGAAGGAAGGAAAGAGGGAAGAAAGGGAAGTAAAGGTAAAAGAAGGGAGTGAAGGGAAAAGAAGGGAAGGGAAGGAAGAAAGGAAGGAGAGAAGGAAAGAAGGAAGGAAGAATGTAGTTTAATATTTCTAGGTATAAAATGCATGTAAATAACTAATGGATTCTTTTTCAGATGGGGTAATAAAATAATCTTAAAATATATGATTCAGCAGCGATTTTACCTTCCTCTTCTTTCTTAAATTAGAGAGAGAAAATCTTTTTACAGTGTCTGTAATACTAAATGTTGTCCTTTTCAACTAGTCTAAAAAGCAGGAACTGTATTTTACATATGCAGACAGTAGTAGTGCTTAAAATGGGGTTATCATTTTGATAGCTTCTAAGAGATTAAAGTGGCAAAATTTCTACCTGGTCCCTGTAACGTCTTTCCTTAAAAGTTTTACTAGATTTTATTTCTTGGAAAAAGAAATAATAGAAGAGAATAATGAAAGTAACACATGGAAAAATTCACAAAAGTCATCCACACGAGGAAACTGAGTATAATATAGAAATGACATACACATCCTATTTTCAAATGTGATTCCACGTAAGAATTAAGCCCTAGTGTCCTAAAATCATTCACTGTACATACTGAATTAACTTCTCTCCTAGGCATCTAGAATGATGCAAGTTATAAATCATTCTTAGGAGGAATGGGAAAACAGTCATCGAAATCATTTTCTGGGTTGATCAGTTCATATAAAGAATTATGCTTGGGAAAAAAATCTATACAAATTATTATTTGCCCTGGTATCAAGCAGTAAAAACAACACAGTATCTTCAATATAGCACAATGTCCACAGAGACTATATATACAGTTTATTAAAAAGCTAAATAATCTATTACCTGAATATGATATTTCAAATTAAAACCACTAGTAAACTAGTTTTTACTAGGTCCTGACCATGTGTCTGGTCTTTTATTAAAAGGCACATAAGTACAGGACAAAATTCCTAGCAACAAAAAGATTAAGAAAGTAAATCCAGCACACAACACAAAGCCCATCAACCAAAAAAACGTATAAAATCGTATTAAGCTCTCAATGATTCAATATGTAAATTTTAATCAATAGTTGGGGAAGGAAAAGATTCCTGGAGGTTACATAGTAATCAGGGAAAGCTTAATAACAAAGGTGAAACCTGAGAATGAAATTCTGAAATGAGTACTGTTCAGGAAGGCAGAGAAATGAGAAGGCACACCATGCAGGAGGCACAACCTGAGTGAGAAGCAGACAAGATTAGCCACAAGAGCAAAACCATGAGGAAGGTTGAGATTCAGGGTGTACAACAGAGAGAGAAAGTTGGTTACATAAAATAAGGTTCTTCAGAACAGCAGGCACATCATGGAGTTTGAGGATTAATTTTTGTGTTTTACTAGTTTTTAAACAAGACCAAATTCTGAACCAAGTAATTTGTAAAGATTTTTATCTACTCTGCTTTTAATATCAAAACACATTAATAGCAGAATGCATTATACCACTGATTTTACCAAAAACTGAGACAATTTTAGGCTAGTCAAAATACCCCACAGCACATGCTTGGAAACTTATGTTCTTGAAACAAAATACATGTGAAAATAAAATCTCATATAAATATTTGTTTGCTGCAAGGATAGCATTGAGGGGGAAATTCAAAATATATCTGCCTTCAAGTTAAAGCTAAAAACTAAATGCTTATTTTCCTTGTGCTGGCCTACAGTTGCATGCTTACTGCTGACTGGATCCCTTCCTATCAACACACCCAGCATTTCAAAAGACCCAACCACTCTGCCAAGATTTCCGCCTTGAAAGAGCCTTTGTTGCTATGGCAATCTCATGTTCTCGGGGAACCAAGTTAGCAGCACCCTAAGATACATGTATGAACAACGTTCAAACTCAGCCTGTTTCCTCCTCCAGGCACAGAGAATATCCTGTGTCACAACTGTAACAATTTTTACTTGCCGTCATACAAAGTATCAATAGTATCTGCCAGTTCATGGAGAACCAGAGTTACTTCAGATAAATAGTTGCACCCAAAGTGAAAGAATGTGGGTGGGAACTTCTTTTCATATTATAAAGCAGATGTCCTAATGTTATGAAAGCCAATTAAATAAAACCCTGAGTCCAACTCAAATCTGACCAAAGATTTCTCCCTTTTCAAATATCTCAAAACACTTTCCTAAAAAAATAAACCAAAGATTAATATATATATACATATATGTATAAGTATATGTATACGTATATGTGTGTGTATATATATATATATATATATATATATACACACACATACACACACATATATATATATATATATATATATATATATATATATATATATATAGGCATGATACCTTGGTTAAGAATATCCCCTGCCCTGGACCACCTGGATGGCTCAGTAGGATAAGCTTGGGTCCAACTCTTGATTTCAGCTCAGGTCATGCTCTGATGATTCACAGGACGGATCCTGTGTTGGGCTCTGTGCTGAGAGCATGGAGCCTGCTTGGGATTCTCCCTCTCCCCAACTAGTGCTCGCTCGCTCTCTCTCTCTGTCTCAAAATAAATACTTAAAAAAAAAAAAAAAAAAAAAAAAAAAAAAAGAATGTCCCCTACGCTGACTGAAGATTTAACACCTTATTTCAACCAACAAAGCTAAATTCTGCCTAGAATTATATCTTTCCTTAGAAAGAAAGAGTAGAGGCTCTGAAAGGTAGAGGCTGTAAAGTACACTCTGTCAAAATTTCATAAAGAATATACTTGCTAATAAATGGCACAAGTGAAAAACCACAGCCAGAGTTCAAATATATGGTTCCATATATAAAACACTTCTGACCTAAATAAATGGGTTTTTTTTTATCTCTACTCAACTTATTCTGCCCACATTCCCAAATCAATTAAGCTGTGTTTTCTATGCTCAAGCAGCTCTCAAGTTAACAGCAAATACCATGACAATAAAATCCAAACATCAAGTACTGAAAAAGTGCAATGAAAGCAATGACCTGCTAAGATTCTGAAAATAACTTTGAGAACTATATGTGTTCCTAGGAAATAAAAGTCAGAGTAAAGAGTATCTAAATGTTGAATTCATATTTTGCAATTGATTTTCATTACAACATCAGAAAATTATGCTATAGGGGGTAAAAAAATGGCCTTGACACATCAATATAAATTAAATCTGCTCCAAAGACACATTCACTTCAAGGAAAGCTCATTTTTCCCAATATGCAGGCTATGAGCACTGAATTCTTCTATAAAAGTTTGTCAGTCCAGACATAAGCTCATGGAATTATTTAAATGCACACACATTAATGAATGCAGTTCACTTCCAGTTCATTAAGGGTTCTGAACTCCTGAAAGTCAAGCTGTTCATGTTATCATTTGGTGGAATTCCAGAGCTGAATGAGAGGTAAAGATGTCTCAAAAGTTCCAAATTTTCTATCAGAAAATAATTTGAGAAATCAAGTAACAATAATCTCTATTTTTGCAAAACCAAGGTACAAGTAGGTTACAGTATTAACTGGAAAAATTTTCTGTTTGATATCGTGGTTTTTGTTTTGACAAAATTACATTCTAGTTTCTCTCTTCATGTTTCTGCGTTCTTTTCCTTAATATGGATAGAAATGTCAATTGCTTCCAATGCCAATGAAGGCACCTTCTTTCTTTAAAGGAAAATGTCTAACATGAGTTAAAGGTCGTGACTCAAAAGACTAAAGGCTACCTAGAATAAAAAAAGTAGAGGGGCTCCTGGGTGGCTCCGTTGGTTAAGCACCAATTTAGGCTCAGGTCATGATCTCATGGTTTGTGAGTTCGAGCCCTGTAATGGACTCTGTGCTGACAGCTCAGGGCCTGGAACCTGCTTTGGATTCTGTGTCTCACTCTCTGCCCCTCCTCTGCTCGTGCTCTGTCTCTGTCTCTCAAAAATAAATAAGCATTAAAAAAATTTAAAGAAAGTAGAAATGGACCTTTTATCCAACACAGGAATCTGGAGTGGAGTTTAAGCCACAATGTCAAGCATTTTGCAAAGCAGCATTAACAAAGACCAAACCCATCACCCCTCAGATGTGCAAATCAAATCATTTTCACACCTTAGAAAATAGTAAAGAGAAACTGGCACTTTAAAAGCAGCTAAAAACTACTAGATGATGGCTTTCAAAGTCTTTTGTTTTTATTGTTGTTGTATTTTTTTAACCACAATCCTCTGTTAAATACATTTTATATTACCACCTCATGTACATAAATGTATATTTATATAACTAAAATTTTATGAAAACAATCCTCTAAGTACATGTGATGCATTCTCATAGCTTTTGTTCTGTTGCATTTATCATGATGTGTGTGATCCACACACAACTCACTAATGGGTAATAACCTGCAGTTTGAAAATAATGGAAAGTAGAAATTAACTATTACTAACACAATGCCTCAAGAACAGTTTTCACAAGCATTCATTCCTCAAATATTAATATTACATGAGTAATACTATGCATTTGACTATAATATGCTATATGTTATAAGATCTTAAGACTGCTTATACAAATAGAACCACAGTCTTGTTCTCTAGTGGTCTTAATTTTAACAATAAGATTAGATACACAAGGGGAAAAAGGTATGTTAACCCATTTATTCATTATTTTTTCTAACATGTGTACAAAAAGTTTATATTTGTATTACAATTACTAGCATAAGACGCATAGTCTCCCTTCTTAGATATATGGAGCTATACTAATCATATCCAATACGTCTTTCTTATCCTCAAAGCACTTGGCACAGTACCTTGCCTCAAACTGGCACTTATTTACTGAACTAATGGTTTCATCTAATCTTAAAAGAATAGTTTATATCTCAAAAAATTAGGATAAGGCACAATAAAATAGCTTTGGGTTTAACAAAAGTACTTTTGGATACAACTATCAAAATACCTTAATATCAAATCAAATCTCTAGAAGCCTAAATTTTGCTCCATGCATTTGCAAGACTTTTGAATTACTTAAAATAGAATTTTATTGTAAAAATAATTCAAATCAGATTCCACAATCCAGTTATCATTAATAAAATCCTTACTTAAAAAATACACAAGTAGCTAGTAAATTTTAATTTAATCATTTCTTTTCTAAAACAAGTGAATACATCCAACTCAAATTCTCTTGCAAACAAGTCAGAATGCAAATAAATTACATATTTAACAAATGCATTTTCAAGCTTTACAATCCAGAGATGGTGATTTTACTGGTAAAAGAGATACATACTAGATTTTAGAGCAGCTATTTACTTTCATTATTCAGATTAATCCTGTCACTTCAAAAAACTGAATGATGATTTTGCTTTTTTTTTTTTTTGAAGTTTATTTATTTTGAGAGAGACAGAAATAGAGAAAGTGAGCAAGCAGGGGACGCGGAAAGAAGGAGAGAATCCTAAGCAGGCTCCACACAGTCAGCCCAGTGCCCAAAAAGGGCCTCAATGCTATGAACCATGAGATGATGACCTTAGCCGAAATCAACAGCCGAATGCTTAATCGACTGAGCCACCCAGGTGCCCCTCACAACTTCTTTTTAAGATCAAAGTTAAATGAAACAGATGGTCTATGAACTTCATCTAATTCAGTATTTACTTGTATCATCACCAAAACATGACCTATTTTTAAACAATTTTATTGTGATAAACAACAAATATAAAAATTTTAATAATGTAGGTATATCATACCTGAAGGTAAAATTTTTTCTCAACAATTAAGTAGACTGAATAGCCAAGTCAAAACATGAAACTTAAATATTGATTAAACTGTCCCCTATTTCTCAATTTACAATACATTAGACTCTGGGGGAAAAAAATGGTCTCCTACGTGTGGAAGGTGTTTCTCCTATAAAAACTGGATTCTTGGGGCACCTGGCTGGGTCAGTCAGTTAAGCATCTGACTTCAGTTCAGGTCATGATCTCACGGTCTGTGAGTTTGAGTCCCCGTGTTGGGCTCTGTGCTGACAGCTCAAGCCTGGAGCCTGCTTCAGATTCTGTGTCTCTCTGCCCCTCCCAAGCATGTGTGTGCTCTCTCTCTCTCAAAAATAAACATTTAAAAAATTAAAAAAAAAAAAACCTGGATCTTGTTTCCATTTTTCATGAAGCCAGGTGGTTAACTTTCATAGGTCTTTAAAAGTTTGCAGCAAACCATCAGACACTTTGCTCTTTACATGGAATAGTTCTAACAGTCACTAGGGAAAAGAAAGAACTATTACTCCGCTGGATTGATTGTAAAGCAGCTCAGTTGTGCCATCCTACCTTGTAGAATGATTAGAAATCTAGTTAAAGTTTTCAGAATATAGGTTCACTCTATTTTAAGGTGTTGTAGCCTCTCTATGAAAACAATGGATACTCACAGCCTACTACATTTGCAGCACAAATTAGTCTTTCATCCATGTATCACAGACAGAATGCCAGGCTCATAGTAAGTACTCAAATATTTTCTGAGTGAAAATGTATTTTAACAGCCACTACATGCCAAGCACTGTCTTAGACCTGGGAATATAAAGGACACAGAACATTATCAATTAGAATCCTACTTGCCATAAGAAATTAACCAAAATTCAAAGTAAGACATGACCCAATAAGCCAGAGTTTTCTCACTCTGCTACAGGAAGGCAATGTGATATAGTTAAAAAAAGCTCTGAAGTTGAAACCTATTCCCAGTTTCACAACCCAGTACATAATACAAACTTGGTAACAATATTAAAAAGCTGGATTCCTGGGGTGCCTGGACGGCTCAGTCCATTGGGCCTCCAACTCTTGATTTCAGCCCAGGTCATAATCTCCCAGTTCACGAGTTCAAGTCCCACATCAGGCTCTGTGCCAATGGTGTGGGGCCTGCTTGAGATTTTCTCTCTCCCTCTCTCTCTGCCCCTCTCCTGCTTTCTCTCTCTCTCTCTCTCTCAAAATAGAAAAATAAAAAACTTTTAAAGAAAAAGCTAGATTTTTATGTGTAAACAGAAATACATAAGCCTAAATTAAACATAAATTTGATTATGTTTATGCTAAAAAAACCTAACTGCAGTTTTTATGTGAGCTTTTAACATATATATGAGCCCACTACATACAATACATGGCCTAGCATAGCATAGTCCAACAGAACTTTCTACAATGATGGAAATGTTCTATATTTGCACTGTCCAATATGGTAGCCACTAAATACATGTGGCTATTAGGCACTTAGAATATGGCTAGGCCAAGTGTGGACCTTAATTTTTTTTTTTTTTAATTTGTTTTTCAACTTTTTTTTTTTTTTGGGGGGGGGACAGAGAGAGACAGAGCATGAACGGGGGAGGGGCAGAGAGAGAGGGAGACACAGAATCGGAAACAGGCTCCAGGCTCCGAGCCATCAGCCCAGAGCCTGATGCGGGGCTCGAACTCACGGACCGCGAGATCGTGACCTGGCTGAAGTCGGACGCTTAACCGACTGCGCCACCCAGGCGCCCCAATTTTTTTTTTTTTTTTTTTTAATAATTTAAAGAGACAATATATACTAAGACAGTCTCTTCAAAAAAGGATGCTGGAAAATCTGGATAGCTACACACAAAAGAATGAAATTGGACCACTTTCTTACATCACACAAAAAAAGTAAACTCAAAAGAATTAAAGACCTAAATTTAAGATCTGAAACCACAAAACTCTTAAAAGAAAATAGAGGCAATAACTCTTGGATGATGGCATTAGTAATATTTTCCTGCATATGTCTCCTTGCAAGGGAATAAAAAACAAAAATAAACAATAGGGACTATATCACACTTTGCACAGCAAAGGAAACCATCAACAAAATAAAAAGGCAATCTACTGAATGTAAGTAGATATTTGCAAATGTACATCCAATAAGGGGAGTATCTAAAATATATAAAGGACTCATACAATATCCAAAAAATAAATAATCCAATTAAATAATGGGCAGAGGACCTAAATTCACATTTTGCCAAAGAAGATGTACAGATGGCCAACAGACCTATGAAAAGATGCTCAACATCACTAATCATCAGGGAAATGCAAATCAAAACCACAATGACATATCACCTCACACTAGTCAGAATGACTAGTATCAAAAAGATGAGAAATAACAATGTTGGCAAGGATGTAGAAAAAAGGGAATACAAGTATACTGTTAAACTGGTGCAGCCACTGTGGACAAGAGTATGGAGGTTCTTCTAAAACTTAAAAATAGAACATACAACCCACTAGTTCCACTTCTGGATATTTGAAGAAAAAACACTAATTCAAAAAGATATGTGCATTCCTATGTTTACTGTAGCACTATTTACAACAGCCACACTATGGAAGCAATCTGTATCTATTGATACATGAATAGACCAAGAAGATGTGATATATTTACACAATGGAATATTACTCAGTGATAAAAAAGAATGGAATCATGTCATTTGTGACAACCTGGGTGGATGACCTAAAGGGTATTATGCTAAGTGAAATAAGTCAGAAAACGACAAATACCATATGATTTCACTTTTATGTGGAATCTAGAAAACAAATGAACAAACAAAAATCAGAAGTAGATTCAGAAACACAGAGAATTTGTGGTTGCCAAAAAAAGGAAAAGGGGGTAAGTGAAGCAGGTGAAAAGGGATTAAGAGGTACAAACTTCTTATTAAAAAATAAACAAGTGACGGGGATTAAAAAGTACAGCACAGGGAATATAGTCAGTAATGCAATAAATTTTCACAGTGACATACAGTAACTATACTTACTATGGTGAGCATTTAATAATATATGTAATTGTTGAATCATTATGTTGTATGACTGAAACTATATAGTATTATATGTTAACTATACTTTAAAAATTCTAAAATACTAACTTAAATGTAAACAGGCAGAACTTCTGTTTCTAGTAAGGACAGAATAACATGGAGTTAAGGGGACTGGATTTACATTCTTGCCTGGAAAAAAAAGCATAAAATGAAGAAAAGGAATGTCAGTGATTTTCAAGACACTGGACAACAGGCACCAAAGACACTGATCTCAGAGAGTCAAGACACAAATTACATAAGCCCTACAAATGACCAAACTTACTGACTTGAGAAAGTTTCCAAGCTGAGGTGCAGGGAGCGGGGAATGAAGATGAAGAATAATGGGCTTACTGAGAACATGGACATGGGCCTCACAGATTGAACAGGACAGAGAATCAATCAGAGAGCAGAATTGAGAGCAAGCAAATTCCTGCAGAGCACTAACTGGCACATGCATGTGAGGAAACTACCTGAAGCCTGAGAAAGAATAACCTCCCCCAAAAAAGGTAACAATACCAGGCACACATACTGGACCAGTAATAGTGTCTGTTCCCGGCAGTCACACTGGAAAACTTCATGAATCCTGGGGTAGTGGTAGAATACACAAAACAGATTCCCTCAGTAGTGAGCAATAATCAGCCCTAAACTAAGCACTACTCTGCATCTACCTAACAAATCTTAAAAAGCAAGACCAGAAAGAGTCAAGCAATTTCAAAGTAACTAAACAACAACCTAAAACAAAGTTCAACAACATTTTTAGTAAAACAGAAATATGCAACAAAAATATGTTGTTGCATTGTAAAATTCACAATGTCTGCAACCTAATAAAAAATTACTAGGCATACAAAGAAGCAGAAAAGTATAAATCATACAGGGGGGGAAAAAAATCAATAAATTAAATCCAGCCACAACTGAAATAGATAAAAAGAGTGAACAGACCAGAATATTAACTTAGTTATTATGATGTATTCCATATGTTTAAAAATATTAGAAATATGAAGGTATTTAAAAAATACAAATCAAGCTTCTAGAGATGTAAATAACAATGTATAAGAACACTGGAAGATGGTGGAGGAATAGGAGGACCCTATGCTTCCCTGGTCCCCCGAATACAACTATATAACTATCAAATCATCCTAAATACCCGAAAATTGACCTGAAGACTAGGAGAACAAACTCCGTAACAAAGGTAAAGAAGAGGCCACATCAAAGAAAACAGAAGCATGGAGACGCATTTTGGAAAGGAAACAGATCATGGCTGTGCACTGGGGAGGGGGTCTTCTTCGTGGAGAACAGTGAGAGACAAACTAGCATATAGGAGGACACAGGGAAAACCAATCTCCATAGCAACTGGCTTGGAAAATGAGAAGGGCCAAATTTTGTGAGTTCTTGAAACCAGCAGGGCTTAAAGCCTGGAGTTTTAAAGGTCAGCGTGTTTGACTCTGAAAGCCAGGAGAGCATTATGATGTTCTTAGAGAGAGGGCAAGCAAACAACCTGCAGATATACAGCATGGAAACAGTGATCTGAAAAACGTCTGAGGAACACAGTAGGGAGGTTATTCATCTCGGAGCACATCTCAGAGACCTCTCCAAGAACAAAGGAACTAGCTATCACCATTTCGTCTCCTATCCCTCAGCATAAGCAAGGGGTGACCTGTGGGAACAAGCACAGTGCCAACACTCGCTACATAACTTGCTTACATCAAGCTCTACCCCCCTGCACATTGGTGGAACTGCCCTTTACAGTTACATTTGCCTCAGTCCTAGCATAGCAGGCTCCCTCCGCAAGAAGACTGGCCCTAACTCCTGCTCACACCACATCTCCAAAAGGAGGAGTTTTACAGAGCCTTGGTTCTGCAGATGGTGGTGACAGGTCTCATTTCACCAACAGACCAGAGCACACCTAATTAAAACACACCACATTCACACCAGGGACCAAACAATGTCCAGAAAAGGCAAAGAGAGGCTCTGTAGATGACCAACCCGAAGGACAAGGTGGCCAGGACAAAACATCAGGACACATTGGAGACACTACTGGAAGTGCCAGGCACTGGAGAACAGCAGGGCATGACAGGACCTCTTCTCCATAATGCTATCACCATCAAGAAGAGGAGATGAAGCTGACATCCCTAACACAGAGAAACAGACAACAGAGACTCAGACAAAAAGAACATATAGAAATTTATCCCAAGTGAAAGAATAAAACAAGGCCATGGCCAAAGATTTAAGCAAAAGAGATATAAGTAATATGCCTGATAGATAATTTTAAGTAATGATCATAAGGATACTCACTGAACTTGAGAAAAGAGTGGAAGACATGAGTAAGACCCTTAACACAGAGATAAGGAATAACACAGCAAAGATAAAGGGTTCAGTAAATGAAATGAGAGAGAAGCAGAGGAACAAATAACACAGAAGACAGAGTAATGGAAAGTAATCAAGCTGAACAAAAGACAGATAAAAGAATTTTATAAAACAAGAACAGACATAGGGAAATAAGTGACTCGGTCCAAAAAAGTAACATTTGCATTACAGGAGTCCCAGAAGAAGAGAATAAAAGGGGACAGAAAATTCATTTGAAGAAATAATAGCTGAAAACTTCCCTAATCTGGGGGAGGAAACAGATATCCATATACAGGAGGCACAGAGAACTCCCATCAAAATCAACAAAAGCAGATCCACATCAAAACACAGAATAATTAAACTGGTAAAATATAGTGAAAAAGAAAAAAAATTTTAAGCGACAAAAGAAGATGGTAACTTACAAGGAAAACTCATTAGGCTACTAGGGGGTTTTCAACATAAACTTCCAAGCCAGAAGGGAGTGGCATGATACGTGCTGACTGGGAAAAATCTTCAGCTAAGAAAACTCTATCCAGCAAGGCTATCATGCAGAATAGAAGGAGAGATAAAGAGTTTCCCTGACAAAAACTAAAGGAGTTCATAGACACTAAAACAGCCTTGCAAAAGAAATATTAAAGGGAATCTTTTGAGTAGAAAGGAGACCAGGAGTAACAGTATAAAAGGAGGAAACACAAAAGCAGTAAAAAAAATTTTTTTCTCTAAAAAATAACTCACAAAATAAAAGTTTGTAAAATATAACAACATATACCTAAAACATTGGGAGGAGTAAAGAATAGTTTCAAAATTGATTGACCATCAACTTAATATAGACTGCTATATGCAGAAAAGGTTATATACAAACCTAATGATAACTATGTATCAAAAACCATAATAAATATGCAAAGAATAAGAAGAAAGAATTCCAAATATATCACTAAAGAAAATCAGCAGACCATGAAAAAAATAAGAAAGGATTAGAGAAAATCTTCAGAAACAACCACAAAACAAATAATAAAATGACAATACATATCTATTAATAATTACTCTGAATGTAAGTAACTTAACTACTCCAATCAAAAGACAGAGTGACAGAAGAATAGATTAAACAAACAAACAAAAAAAAAAAAACAAAAAAAAACACCCATCTATATGCTGCCTGCAAAATAATGATTTTAGACCTAAAGATTGATAGAGAAACATCTATCATGCAAATAGATGTCAAAAGTAAGCCAGAGTAACAATACTTATAACTAACAAAATACACTTAAAAACAAAGACTATAGGGGTGCCTGGGTGGCTCAGTCAGTTAAGTGTCCGACTTCAGCTCAGGTCATGATCTTGCACTTCATGAATTTGAGCCCCGCTCTGTACTGACAGCTCAGAGCCTGGAGCCTGCTTCACATTGTGTCTGCCCCTCTCTCTCTCTCTCAAAAATAAATAACCATTAAAAAAATTTTTTAGAAAAAGTTTATAACAAGATACAAAGGAGGACACTATATAATAATAAAGGGGACAACCGCAAAAGAAGATATAACAATAGTAAATATTGTTGTGCCCAACATATGAGCACCCAAATACATAAAACAGTTAATAACAAACATAAAGGAACTAGTCAATAATTATACAATAATACTAGGAAAGTTTAACATGCCACTTACATCAATGAGCAGATCATCTAAACAAGAAGGTTAGAAAACAATGGTTCTGAATGACACATCGGAACAGATGGCCTTAAAAGATATATTCAGAACATTCCATCGTAAAACAGAATATATTCTCTTTTCAAGTGCATATGAAACATTCTCCGGAATAGATCATGTATTACCCCACAAAACAGGCCTTAACAAATTCAAGAACATCTAAGTCATAACATGTACCTTTTCTGACCACAATACTTTGAAACTACAAGTCAACCACACATACACACACACACACACACACACACAATCAGGAAAGACCACAAAAATATGGAGGTTAAATAACATGCTACTAAACAATGAATGGGTCAACCAGGAAATAAAAGATGAAATCAAAAAGAACATGTAAACAAACGAAAATGAACACAACAGTCCAAATAAAATGTCTGGGATGCAGCAAAAGCAGTTCTAAGAGGTAAGTATAAAGCAATACAGGCCTAGTTGAAGAAGCAAGAAAAATCTCTAACAACTTAACTTACACCTAAAGGAGCTACAAAAAGAACAACAAACAAAACCCAGAAAAAGGAAGGAAACAGTAAAGATTAAAGCAGAAATAAATGATATAAAAAATTTAAAAAGCCATAACAACAAGAAGAAAAAAAAAACCCCACAAAACAACCAATAGAACAGATCAATGAAACCAGGAGTTGGTTCTTTGAAAAGGAAAAAAAAAAAAAAAATCAATGAAACTGACAAACACCTAGCCAGACTTATGAAGAAAAAAAGAGAAAGGGCTGAAATAAATAAAATGACAATGAAGAGAAGAGAAATAACCATCACAGAAATACATACAATTGAAAAAAATACTTCGAAACTCTATATGCCAACAAATTGGACAACCTGGAAAAAAATGCATAAATTCCTAGAAACATATAAACTACAAAACTGAAACAGAAAGAAACAAAAAGTTTGAACAGACTAATAACGTAACAAGCAAAGAAACTGAATCAGTAATCAAAAAACTCCCAAGAAACAATAGTGCAAGACCAGATGTCTTGGGACACAGTCAAATTCTACCAAACATTTAAAGAATACATGCTCATCTCAAAATATTAAGAACAGAAGAAGGAAAACTTCCAAATCCATTCTATGAGAGCAACATTACCCTTTTACCAAAACCAAATAGATACCACAATATAAGAGAACTACAGACCAATATCCCTGATGAACATAAATTCAAAAATCCTCAACAAAATACTAGCAGACAGAATCCAACAACACATTAAAAAGATCATTCACCACGATCAAGTGGGATTTACTCCTGGGTTGCAAGGATGGTTCAATATTCACAAATTAATCAATATACATCATATCAATAAGAGAAAGAGTAAGAACCATATGATTATTTCAATAGACACAAAAAGTATTTAACAAAGTACAACATTCATTCATGATAAAAACCATCAACCAAGTAGGTTTAGAGGGAACATATCTCAACATGATAAAGGTTATATACAAAAAACACACAGCTAACATCATCCTTAATGAAGAAAAACTGAAAGCTTTTCCCATAAGGTCAGGAACAAGACAAAGATGTCCACTCTCACCACTTTTATTCAACATAGTACTAGGTCCTAACCAGAGCAATCAAACGACGACGACGACAACAACAACAATAACAAATAAAAGGCATCCAAATCTTTAAGGAAGAAGTAAAACTTTCATTATTTGTGATGACATGATACTGTACATAGAAAACCCAAAAAACTCCACCAAAAAACTACTAAAACTGATAAACGAATTCAGTAAAGTAGCAGGATACAAAATCAATGTACAGAAATCTCTTGCATCTCTATAACACCAATAATGAAGCGGCAGAAAGAGAAATCAAGGAATCAATCCCATTTATAACTGCACCCAAAATAATAAGATACCTAGAAATAAACCTTAAACCTAACTAAAGAGATGAAGGAATTGTACTTTTAAAACTATAAAGCACTAATGAAAGAAACTGAAGATGACACAAAAAATGTTAAGACATTCCATGCTCATGGACTGGAATAACAAATATTGGTAAAACGTACACAATACCCAAAGCAATCTACAGATGCAATGCAATCCATATGAAAATACCAACACCATTTTTCACAGAACCAGAACAAACAATTCTAAAATTTGTAGGGAACCATACAAGATCCCAAGTAGCCAAAGCAATCTTAAAATAGAAAATCAAGGCTGGAAGTATCACAATTCCAGACTTGAAGTTATATTACAAAGCTGTAGTGATCAAAAAGAGTGTTGTACTGGCACAAAAACAGACACATAGATCAATGGAACAGAACAGAAAACCCAGCAATGAACCCACAACTATACATCAACTAATCTTCGACAAAGCAGGGAAGAATATACAACGGGAAAATGACAATGTTTCAACAAAAGGTGTTGGGAAACTGGACAGTCACATGTTAAGGAATGAAAATGGACCACTTTCTTACACCATATACAATAATAAACACAAAATGGATTGAAGATTTAAATGTGAGACCTGAAAAAATAAAAATCCTAGAAGAGAACACAGGCAGTAACTTCTTTTGACGTTGGCTGTAGCAACTCTTTACTAAATATGTCTCCTGAGGCAAGGGAAACAAAAGCAAAAATAAATTCTTGAGACTACATCAAAATAAAAGGTTTCTGCACAGCAAAGGAAACAATTAATAAAACTAAAAGGCAACCTACAAAATGAGAGAAGATACTTGCACAGGAAAACGGGTTAGATCCAAAATCTATAAAGAACTTATCAAAAAAACACCCAAAAAAGAAATAATCCAATTAAAAAATGGGCAGAAGACACGAACAGACATTTCTCCAAAGATGACATACAGATGGCCAACAGACACATGAAAAGATGTTCATTATCACTTACCATCAGGGACATGCAAATCAAAGCTATGATGAGATATCACCTCACACCTGTCAGAATGGCAAAAATCAACAGCACAAGAGACAACAGGTGTTAGCAAGGATGTGGAAAGAAAGAAATACTAGTACACTCTTGGGGAGAATACAAACTGGTACAGCCACTGTGGAAAACAGCATGGTGGTTCCCCAAAAAGTTAAAAATAAAACTACCCTACAATGCAGCAATTACGCTATTGGGTATTTACCCAAAAAATACAAAAACACTAATTCAAAGGGATATGTGCACCCCTATGTTTATAGCAGCATTATTTACAATAGCCAATATATGGAAGCAGCCTAAGTATCTACAGATAGATAATCAGATAAAGAAGATGCGGTATATACACTGCAATATTATTATTCAGCTATATAAAGGAATGAAATCTTACCATTTGCAGTGACATGAATGGAACTACAGAGTACACAATGCTAAGCAAAGTCAGTCACTCAGAGAAAAACAAATACCATACAATTTCACTCATATGTGAAATTCAAGAGCCAAACAAGCAAAGAGGGGGAAAAGAGAGAGAGACAGAAACCGAGAAACAGACTCTTAATAATAGAGAATAAACTGATGGTTATCAGAGGGGAGGTGGGTAGAGGGATGGGTGAAATGGGTGATGGGGATTAAAGAGTGCATTTGCTGTGCTCAGCACTGGATGATGTATGGATTTTTTTCAAATGTTTATTTTTGAGAGAGAGAGAGAGAAACAGAGCACAAGCAGGGGAGGGGCAGAGAGATAAAGGGAGTAACAGAATCTGAAACAGGCTACAAGCTATGGGCTGTCAGCCCAGAGCCCGACGTAAGGCTCACACCCAAGAGCCGCGAGATCATGACCTCAGTTGAACTCTGACACTTAATCATCTGAGCCACCCAGGTGTCCCAATGTATGGAATTTCTGAATCACTATATTGTACACCTGAAACTAATATAACACTGTATGTTAACTAACTGGAATTAAATTTTTAAAAAAAAAAGAAAATTACAATGTGTGAAATGAAAATTACACTGGACAGGATTAACTACAGATTAAACATTGCAGAAGAGAATGTGGTAAACCAGAATACATAGCAAAAGAAACCATCCAATGAAACACAAAGAGAATTTTTTAAACAACTCAAGAGTCCTACATATGTAAGTTGAGTTTCTGAAGGTAAGAGACAGTAAATTACTTGAATAAACAACTTCCAAAATTTTTCCAAATTTGATAGAAGCTATAAACTTACAGATTCAAGTTCAAACACCAAGCAAAAGAAACATTAAGACGTGCCTACATCGAGTCACATCATAATCAAATTGCTCAGAATCAGTAAGTTTTAAAAAATCTTAAAAGCAGATAGAGATAGGGGGACCTGGGTGGCTCAGTTGGTTAAGCATCTGTTTATTTCAGCTCAGGTCATGATCTCACAGTTCGTGAGTTTGAATCCTGCAATGGGCTCTGTGCTGACAGCACGGAGCCTGCTTGGGATTCTCTGTCTCCCTCTCTGTCTACTCCTCACCTACTGATGCACGCTCTTGCACACACTCTCACACAAATAAATAAATAAACATTTTTTTAAAGCAGATGGAGAGGGGCACCTGGGTGGCTCAGTCAGTTAAGCGTCCAACTTCAGCTCAGGTCATGATCTCATGGTTTGTGGGTTGGAGTCCTGCATTGGGCTCTGTGCTGACAGCTCAGAGCCTGGAGCCTGTTTCAGAGTCTGTGTCTCCCTCTCTCTCTGCCCCTCCCCCACTCACGCTCTGTCTCCCTCTGTCTCAAAAATAAATAAACATTAAAAAAAATAAAAAATAAAATTTAAAAATTAAAAAAAAAGATGAGAGACGGAACAAAAATAACAATTTAGGGATTTATTACATATGCAAAAGTAAAATATGTGGCAACAATAACACAAAGGTTGTGAAGAGAGATGGATGTAGATTAGAGTGAAGTGCTTATACTATATGTGAAGACAGCATCACTGAGATAAGTTGAAAATGTAAACTATAAATTCAAAATAATCACTAAAATATAAAACATAAAAACAACAAAAAATTGAATACAAAACAGAATTATAAAAAAATCAATCAAAAAAAATGAGAAAAAGGAAAAAGGGGACAAAGAACACAAGATAAACAAAACAAATGGCAAGATGATGGGTTTAAGTGTAACCATATCAACAATCACATTAAACATTCCAATTTGAGGCCAAGGTTTCACACTGGATAAAAATGTGAAAGTCAACATTATGCTGCTTACAATCAATGCACTTTTTTTAAAAAATTAATTTATTTATTTTGAAAGAGTGAGAGTGTGCACATGAGCAGGGGAGGGGCAGAAAAACAGGGAGAAAGAGAACAAGATGTGGGGCTCAATCCCATGAACTGTGAGATCGTGAATTGAGCCAAGATCAAGAGTCAGATGCTTAACTGACGGAACCACCCAAGTGCCCCAATAAATCCACTTTAAATAGAACAGTTAAAAGTAAAAAATAAGGAAATTTTATTCAATGCTAATTATAAAAAAAAAAGTCTACATATTAATATCATACAAAGTAGATTTATAAGCAAAGAACATTACCAAGGACAGAGGAGGCCATTTCATAATGATAAAACAGTGAATTCAGGAAAAAGACATAGTAATCATAAACATTAATGCATTTAATAACAGAGCTTCAAAATATGTGAAAATAAACTGATGTAACTGCAAGGATAAATAAAAAAATACAAAACTCTAGTCACACATTTCAATTCCCTTCTCTCAGCAACTGATAAATCAACTACCCAAAAAATCTGAAAGGATATAAAAGACTTGAACAACACTATAAACCAAAATGACCTAACTGATAATTAAAAAACACTCCACCAAACCAGAGCAGAAGATAAATTATTTTCAAAGTTCATGCAGAACATCTGCCAAGACAAACCATATCTAAACCATAAAACAAGACTCAATACATTTTTTTAAAAACTCAATTCATACAAAGTATGTTCTCTGACCACAATGGAATTAAACTAAAGATCAGTAACAGAAATACTGCTAAAATGAGTATTCCCACCAAATTTGAAACCTGAATAACACACTTCTAAATATTCCATGGGTCAAAGAAGAAATAAAAAAGAAATCAGAAAATACTTTAACCTAAATGAAAACAACTCAACATATCAAAATTTGTGAAATGTCACTAAGTACACTTAAGAAGGGAAGGAGGATTTATAGCACTAACGGTCTATATTAGAAAAGAAAAGATTTTGATAACCTCACAATCTATCTTAAAATTTAAAAAGAAGAAGAAATTATACCCAAAGGAAACAGGAAAAGACAAATAATAAACCAGAGAAAGCTTAGCAAAAATGCAAGAAATGGGGTAAAAAATAAAATAAGGCAAACCTGTGAACACACAAGAGCTGGTTCCTTGAGAAAACAATAAAACTAATACATCTTTAGTCAGAGTGATCAGGAAAAAAAAAAGAACAAATTACCAATACCAGGAATAAGAGTAATGACATTACTATAATTTCTACAGATATTAAAAGGATATTAAGCAAATATTATGAACAACTCAACATAACACAATTTATATGATAAAAACAAGTTCCTTGAGAAACACAAACTATCAAAATTTAATCAAGAAGAAATAGATCACCTAATTAGCTGAATCTGTAGTTAAAAACTTCCCAACATAAACAACCTTCAGACCCAGATTGTTCCACTGGTGAATTACACCAAACATTTTAGGGAGAAATAATACCAATTATTTACAAACTCCACTAAATTATTTAAAAGAAGGGAATACTTCCCAACTCATTCTATGAATCCAGCATTAATCTTGTGTGAAATCCAGATAAAAACATTAGAAGAAAAGAAAACAGACTAATATCCTTCATAAAGACACATGAAAATTAAAAAAAAATTTTTTAGTGTTTATTTTTGAGAAAGAGAGAGATAGAGAATATCTGAAGCAGGCTCCAGGCCCTGAGCTGTCAGCACAGAGCCTGATACGAGGCTCGAACTCCTGAACCGTGATATCATGACGTGAGTTGAAGTCAGACACTCGGACACTCAACCGACTGAGCCACCCAGGCGCCCCACACATGAAAAATTTTTAAACAGAAGTTTAACAGATAAAATCCAACAACATCTAAAATGAATAACTATTCATTACTACATGGGGTTTACTTGAGGAACACAAACTTGGTTAGATAAAAAAATCAATCACTGTAACATCTCATATAACAAATTAAAAAAGAAAAACCATGTGTTCATTTCAAAAGATGCAGAAAATGTATATGGCAAAATCCACATCCGTTCCTGGAAAAATCTCTTATAAGTAAGGAATACAAGGAAACTTCCAAAGTCTAATTAAAGACATTCCATAAAAGCCCATAGCTAACATCACACTTAATGGTAAAAGACTACATGTTTTTCCTCTAAGATCCAAAACAAGACAATGATGTCTGTTCTCACTACTTATATTCAAAATTAGTGTCTGGAAAATGCGATCAGGCAAGAAAATATAATAATAGTAACAATAAGCTATCCAGAAACCAAGAAGTAAAACTGTCTTCATTCACAGACTACATGATCCTCAAAGTATAATAGCTCATGGAATGGAACCTACCAAAAAAATACTAGAATTACTAACAAGTTTGTGCAGGATACAATGTCAACACACAGAAGTCAATTATATTTCTATATCCTAGTAACTAACCACCGGAAACTGAATTCTTAAAACGATACCACATAACAACAGTATTAAGAAATATGAAATACTTATAAATCTAACAATACATCAGAAACCTGTACAGTGAAAACTACAAAATATTGCTGAGAGAAACTAATCTAAGTGGGAAAAGATATCACCGTTCCATTGAATCAGAAAACTTGATATTGTTAAGATGTCAATTCTCCCCCAAACTGATCTACAGAGTCAATCCAATCCCAAAGTCCCAGTAGTCTTTCCTTTTGTAGAAACTAACATAATAGTACTGAAATTTTTATGGAAATGACTTAAATAACCCAAACAATATTGAAAAAGAACAAATTTGGGGCACTTGGGTGGCTCAGTCAGTTAAGTGTCTGACTCTTGATTTCGGCTCAGGTCATGATCTCACAGTTTGTGGGATCAAGCCCCATGACGGGCTCTGTGCTAACAGGCCTGCTTGGGATTCTCTCTCTCTGCCCCTCCTAGCTCATGCACTCATCTCTCTCTCTCTCTCTTTCTCTCTCTCTCTCTCTCAAATAAATAAATAAATAAATAAATAAATAGCAAATTTGGAAGAGTAACACAACAAGAAAAACCTTAGATTGTAAGTAACTTGTTCTGCAAGTGTTCCACAATGTGAGCAAACATTTCTAATAAATTTTACCTTGATAAACGAGTGATGTCTTGCAATACAAGTCCTATGTGACGGGCATATCACATGATCACAACTGAGCCAAAAGTTTTCTCTCTCTCTTGTGCGCTGTGGAATTGTGAGTGATCATCTCCCATGCTTGGATGCTCAGACTCAAGCCACAGTGTTTGGCAGTGATTTTTCAGAACAATGGAAGATGCCCACAACTGGCACTAGTGTATTTTTTGACACTTCAAAGCACCTATAGACAGTCCTTTGCTTTTCCATATAAGATTAAGCTGAAGAATGTTCTGCTCCATTCTACATCAGGATGCCTGCAGATATAGACACTTTCCTCTGCTGTCTTATTGCCAGTTACACTAAACACAATATATGACAAGAGTTTATTAATACTGTACTGTAGTCAACATCCATTCAAGCATATACAATGGCTCCCATGCAGAAAAAGATTCCATCAAGCCAAAAGACAGCAGTGATTCCATTAGTGATAGTGAAAGTCATCCTACACAAAAACCCTCCTCTCTCTTGTCTCTCTGACATGAGCCACAAAGGTTTTCAAAGGTAAATACAGGTGAATCTGTTTTCTTTATATTTTATATTTTCTTTATTATTTTGTATTATATTACAGTACTGTAATCATTTTTATATGAGGATTTTTGGGTTGTGGAATGAATTATCCATTATTTCTTACTGGGAAATTCACTGATACACAAGTGCTTTTGATTACAAGCATGTTTCTGGAATGAATTATGCTCACAAACCAAGGTTTTACTATATGTGACTTCACGACATATTACAGGGGTACCCGGGTGGCTCAGGCAGTTAAGCGCCCCACTCTTGGTTTTGGCTCAGGTTCCTATTTCACCATTCATGAGTTAGGGCCCCACGACGGACTTTGTGCTGACAGCGCAGAGCCTGCTTGGGATTCTCTTTCTCGCTCTTTGTCCTTCCCCTGCTCACTCCCTCTCTCTCTCAAAATAAATACACTTGAAATGAATTTCAATCCATACCTCATACCATACATATTAAAAAGTTAAATCAAAACGGGCTCCTGGGTGGCTCAGTCAGTTGAGTGTCTGACTCTTGATCTCAACTCAGGTCATGATTCTCACAGTTCATGAGATCGAGCCCCACACTGGGCTACAGAGCCTACTTGGGATTCTCTCTCTCCCTCTGCCCCTCCCTTCCTCTCTCTCTCTCTACTCCTCCCCCCACAAAATAAACTTTTTTTAAAAAAGGGATCATAGCTCTATATGTAAAACCAAATTTTAGAAGTTGCAGAAGTAATATAAAACTTTGTGACCTTTGGTTTGAGTAAGTTATTTAAACAATACCAGAAGTACAAGCCATAAAAGAGTAACTTAATCAACTGAACTTAATCAAAAATACTTTTGTTCTTCAAAACACACTCTTAAAAGAATGAAATGAGTACCCACAGAGTGAGCAAAAAAAATGTAAATTACATCTCAAAAGGACTTGTACCCAAATTACGTAAAGAAAGAAATCTCAAAACTCAGTAATAAGAAAACCTAATTCGTTCTGAACAAATTAGGTGTGAATAGGTGTGAACCAATATTTCACAAGATAAAAGATGGCAAGTAAGCACATGCAAGCAAAGATGCTCAACATCATTAGTAATTAGGAAAATGCAAAAGAAGATCACAATAAGAGATCATTACACATCTATGAGAATGGCAAAAATAAAAAACAATGACCTTAGCAAGTGTTGGCAAAGATACAGAGGAACTGGAACTCTCATACACTCCAAGTAGAAATGTAAAAGTATACAACCACTGTGGAAAAAAGGTCTGGCAGTTTCTTAAGAAGTTAATTATGTACAGATAACTATCATATGAATGTCCACACAAATACTTCTGTTAAGAATGGTCATTAACAGGGGCGCCTGGGTGGCTCAGTCGGTTAAGCGTCCGACTTCGGCTCAGGTCATGATCTCACGGTTCGTGGGTTCGAGCCCCGCGTCAGGCTCTGTGCTGACAGCTCAGAGCCTGGAGCCTGTTTCAGATTCTGTGTCTCCTTCTCTCTGTGACCCTCCCCCGTTCATGCTCTGTCTCTCTCTGTCTCAAAAATAAAAATAAACATTAAAAAAAAAATTAAAAAAAAAAAGAATGGTCATTAACAGTCTTATGTATAATACTCAAATTTTGGAAATAACCCAAATATCCATCAAATGAAAAAGGGATAAACAGTATGTGGTACAGGGATCACTATTTCAGCAAAACAAACAAACAAACTAATGATATATGAATAAATCTCAAAATAATAATGCTGAGAGAAGCTAGACAAAAGAAGACATTCTGTGCAATTTTACTTATTTAAAAATTCTAGAAAATGCTAACTAATCTATTATGACAAAAAAATACATCAGTAGTTACCTCGGTGTGGAGCGTGAAGGTAGGGAGAAAGGATTTACAAATAGGCAGGAAAAAACTTTTGAGAGTAATGTATATGTATGCTCAGTATCTGGATTGCAGTGATGGTTTCATATTAAATTTTACACTTTAAATATGTGCTATTTATTGTAAATAGCTTCCAGAAATTTAAATAGTCACATGTTGCTAGTGGCTGCTATACTGAATGGTACAGGCCTAATGTAAAGCACATCTAGAGCCTTTTCCTGTCTTCCCCACTCACCATGCCTTCACCTAGCATGTTAACAAATCATGCAACAACTCTATGGACAGAAGTAGCTGTTTTAGTGTCTGTAGGTCTATGACACTTTAATCACTGCTGTTAAAGCACTTTCCAGATTGTACTGTTATTTATCTGTTCACATGACTGTCTTCCCCAACAAATCAGAAGTTCTTCTAGAACAAAGGTCATACCCATGTCACTTTTATATCACAGACACCAAGCACAGAGCCTGGCACAGGTAAACGTTGAATAAATACTTGTCAAAGCATATAGTTCAAGTGTTTTATGTAAGTTTTTTGTAAACTAATCTTTTAACATTGTTTTCTGTACCAAGAAAGACTATGACAATTAGGTATGCATATGTGATAAGTAAACCATTAAATCATCTTTGCCTAAAGAAAACACTTTTAATTCATATGACTGAGTTTCAAGACTTTGTTGTTGTTGTTGTTACACACTGGGTTTTACATCTGTAATTTTATTGATGAAAAATTTTATTGATGAATCCTGGGGCGCCTGGGTGGCTCAGTTGGTTGGGCATCCGACTTCGGCTCCGGTCATGATCTTGCAGTTCATGAATTCAAGCCCCGTGCTGGGCTCTGTGCTGACAGTTCAAAGCCTGGAGCGTGCTTTAGATTCTTTGTCTCCTTCTCTCTTTCTACCCCTCCCCAACTCATGCTCTGTCTCTCTCTCTCTCTCTCTCTCTCTCAAAAATAAATAAAAACGTAAAAGAAATTTTTTTAAGTAAAAAGTTACTGAATACCTAATACATGAAATATTCTATGTATTTGAAATAAATTATAGAAACAAAGGACATCACATTCTAATGAAATAACTGAAGAGTGGATTCTGATGTTTTTTGGTGGGTACTTCTTAAAAATTACTGAGATAACAAAACTGTGTATTAATGAATATTCATAATATTAACAAATGTAGTAATATACAAATTATGTTCACTAGCATACAGAGTAATGCAGCAATCGAGATAAATAGCCCAGAACACGTAAAAAACAGAAATATCTAAAATAACTTCAAGGATTTCAACTATGTTTTTAAGTATTAAAAACCATTTTTGTGGAGCACCTGGGTGGCTCAGTCGGGTAAGCATCCAATTCTTGATTTTGGCTCAGGTCATGATCTCACAGTCATGGGATCGAGCCCCGTGCTGGGCATGGAACCTGCTTTAGATTCTCTCTCCCTCTCTCTTTCTGCCCCTCCCCCCTTTCCCTTCTGTCCTTTCAAATAAAAAAACTGTTTTACATTTTAAGAGGGCTATGAAAATGACCTTTTCTGGAAGTCATGAAATTGAACATTTTCTCTCACACATAGTAACCAACAAAATCTGGCTTGAATTAAGAGAAATCAGCAGAAAAAATCAGTTAATTTAAAGATAATTTGTATCTGGGTGTTGTCCATTTCACAGATTATGATTTCTGAGGGAAACAGAGTGGGACTTTTCTGGTCTTTACCAAGGAACCATATAAACATTCTCTTCCCTCTAATGATATACAGAAAGATAAGTGCAAGTAGAATATGTAGGCAAGTGAGCAGGTAGTAACACTTACAATAATGGAACATGCTGATATTCTTTAGAGGCCTTAAAGACTGCTATTACTTCTATAGTTTTGGCTATGACCTTTGAGCTGATTCCATCATAAGCTTTAATCCTCAGCTTCATTCTAAGATGATTACACACTGAAAACAATGTTTTATCTTCCTCAACCTACATAAATGTCACTTGTATTTACTACTCTACTGGTATAAATAGTCTAAACACTCTCTTCTGGAGTCAAGGGATTTTTTTTAAAAAAGCTGTCATAGAGATTGCCCTGAAGCCCAGAAATTCTCATATATTAGCCTAAACTCTTCAAAGAAAGAAAGAAAACTTCTCCCTGGATATGAATTCCTATGTTTTGAGTTACAAAAACTTTTTCAGGTCACTATGACACCAGGGCAACATTATACAGGCCTTTACATAGAGATCCAGAGGATGAACTTTAGCAATAAACAATACTTCAAACTCTATATTGCTTTGTCACTTAAAAAGCAGTTCCACATACATGATCTTGTAAAAACTTAAAGAAATCCTTATGAACTGGGCTTATTCACTACCATAGTGATAAATAAATCACAAAAAATAAAAATTGTGACATCATCTTGGATGGTCCACTTACCTCATAGTAGTAACTCATTTAAGAAGAGATCCTATCAACTCCACATAGGTATGCTCTCACTTCTATCCTCACCCAGCTCTGCTCCATGCAAAGTTGTCATTTAAGCTACACACCACACACGTCCAGGGGTATCACTCACGATACAGTGTAATACATAACCACATATATGTGGTTGTGGCTGTCCTAGCTTAATGAACACTACCCTCATTCAAGAACACCATCTCCACTCTGTTATACATTTTGTGTCAGCCACATAACCTTCTAATTTCAGCAATAATGTAGTAACTGGAACTGAATTTAACTTCCCACTACAAACAATTAGAAAACTGGAAAATACATGTCAAATGACTGCTTTCAGACATTGGAAAACAAATAGGGTAAGACTGTGATCCCTGAGAAAAGAGAAACAATCAAAGACTCTACCATCATTCTACTTTCCTGCCTAGACATAATTTGTGTATCCCTGTGCAGGGAAGGATCTCAAGCAAAATGGAGGGTATAAATGACTTGAGGGGACAGAGATTAGAGTTGTGGAAAACAAGAGCAACTAGAATTTGTGGGGTGGAGATCCAGAGGAAGGAACTACACAGAGAAAGATCTCCAGAAATTTGCATGGAGTCCCCTTGAGTATGTTACTAACAAGTTATCACACAACCATATGGCACAACTCCACAAAGGCAGGCAAAAAATGACTCAAGGATTGTTAAATTCAACAATTCCCAGAACTCACCCAGGACTGGGTGATGTTTTAAGTTGGAAGTAGAGTGGAGCAGGAACATCAAAAATTTAAGGCATTCAGTAAAGATCTCAGTTTATGACTTCTTAACGGTAAAATACTCCTACCATAAAAGATACTCTAGATCCACTATAACAAAACTTAAAAATAAGACTTGAAGGGATTGAGTTGATCTCCAGTAACTTAATTTCCTGTCATAACAAAAGTTTACATTCTTTAAAAGAAGACAACAAAATCCACATACTCAACAATATAAGATTCATGGTATCTAGATTCTAATTGTAATTTACAAGACATGTGCAAGATAATATGATCCATAACCAGAAGAAAACTCTGTCAATAGAAATAGGCCTAGAATAAAGAGGTAAGGGTATTAACAAACACAGAATTGAAAACAGAGTAAGAATAGCAACATCAAGAAGATAGAGATGCAACACCAAAACAAAAAAAGCAGCAGGGGCTTCTAGAAATAAAACAGAGTATCTGAAATGAAAATTTACTGAATAGAACAAACAAAAGATTAGAGACTACAAAAGACAAGTAGTTTGAAAACACAATAGAAACTATTAAAACTGAACTGTAAAGAGAAAAGAAGACTGAAACAAATTTCATGTAACCTCAGTAATTTGTGAGATATCAATAAAATTAACCTATGTGTAACTGGAATTCCAGAAATAAAAATATTTGAAGATCTATATATAATGGTCAAAATGTTTTCAAATTTGATGAAACACTATGAACATACATATCAAACAAACATACACACATAGAAACCTCATAATCAAATTACTGAAGACTTATTCCAGACTTGTCATGGGAATGAGAGCCAAAAAAAACAATGGAGAGACATCTTTATATTGTCAAAAGAAAAAAGTCAATCCAGAATTCCAAAGCCAGCAAAAATATCCCTTAAAAGTAAAGGCAGGATAACTTTTCAAACTAGCAACAATGAAGAGAATTCACTACCCAGAGTCCCATACTGTAGGAAATTTAAAGGAAATTCTTCAGGCAAAAGGAGAATGATAAACGATAGAAACTTGGATATACACAAATGAATGAAGAATGATAGAAATGAAAAATATAAAAATAAATATAAACTCTCTCTTAAGACTGACTATAACAAGAAAGAGAAAAGACAAAACTACCAATATCAAGAGGTAAAGATAAAACATGAGTATACATCCTATACACAATAAAAGGATAATGGAATGTTATGAATAATTTTAGGGCAATAAACTCATTAACAAATGAAATGGATAAATTCCTTGAAAGAAACAAATTACAAAACTTGATTCAAGAAGAAATAGAAAACCTGAATCACCTTAACAACTAAAGAAATTTAATTCAAAATTTAAACCCTTCTTACAAAGAAAATACTAGGCCTAGAAGGTCTCACTGGTGAATTCTGCTATGCACCTAAGGAAGATATAACACCACTTCTACACAAAACTCTCAGAAAACAGAAGAGGGGAAAGGGAACACTTCATAATTCATTTGACGAGACCAACAGACTCTGACACCAAAACCAAGACAAAGACATCACCAAAAAAAAAAAAAAAAAAAGACAAAAACTACACACCAATATTCATCATGAATACGGGTGCAAAAACCCTTGACAAAATATTAACAAATTTAGTAATATAAAAATAATACATCAGGGTGCCTGGTGGCTCAACTGGTTAAGTGTCCAACTTTTTTCTTTTTTTTTGAGAGAGAGCATGCGCAAGTTGGGGAGAAACAAAGAGGGGGAGAGAATCTTAAGCAGGCTCCATGCTCTGCACAGAGCCCAATGCAGGGCTCAATCCCATGACCCTGGGATCATGACCTGAGCTGAAATCAAGAGTCAGACACTCTGGTGCCTGAGCCACCAAGGCACCCCACATCCAACTCTTGACCTCGGCTGAGGTCATGATCTCCTGGTTTGTGAGTCTGAGCCCCAGGTTGGGTGCAGAGCCTACTTGGAATTCTCAATCTCTACCCTTCTCTCTGCCCTGCCTCTGTTCTCTTTCTCTCTCAAAATAAATAAACTTCATAAATAAACAAACAAACAAACAATCATCATGACCAAGAAAAATTTTGTTCCAGGGACATAAATTTGGTTTACCATCAAAAGTCAATGTTCACTATATGAACAGAACAAAGGAAGAAATCAATCTCATGATCTCAATGGATTTAGAAAAGAAAATCTGACAAAATTTCAATCCACTTGTGATAAAAAAAAAAAAACATTCAGCAAACCAGGATTAGAAGGGTATTTCCTCAACCTGGTAAAGGGCATCTATAGAAAATCTACACTTTCAATAATACTTAATGGTGAAAAACTGAATGCTTTTCCCCTAAAAATGAGAACAAGACAAAGATATCCATTCCCACCACTTCTATTTAACATTATATATTTACTATAATTGCTGGTATCCTAAATCAATTAAAGAAATAAAAGATACACAGATTAGAATGAAAAAAAAATGTACCAGTCTTAATTTGCAGACATTGATTATACACATAGCAAATCCTAAGTACCCATTTTTAAAAAGTTATTATACCTAGTAAGTCTATTTAACTTAGTAAGGTTACAGGATATAAGTTAACATATAAAAATCAACTTTGGGGCACGTGGGTGGCTTAGATGGTTAAGCACTGGATTCGATTTTGGCTCAGATCATGATCTCACGGTCTGTGAGTTCAAGCCCTGCATCAGGCTCTGTGCTGACAGTGTGGAGCCTGCTTGGGATTTTCTCTCTGCCCCTCCCCAACTCACATGTACTTTCTCTCTCTCTCAAAATAAATAAACTTTAAAAATAAGATTTAAAAAATCAACTTCATGTCTACATGCCAGCAACAATTTATATTACAAAGCGGCAGTGATCAAAATAGTATGGTACTGGCACAAAAAAAAAAAAAAACCACATAGATCGATGGAACAGAATAGAAAACCCAGAAATGAACCCACAAGTAGAAGGTCAATTAATCTTCAACAAAGTCCAAAATATCCAATGGAAAAAGTCTCTTCAACGTATAGTATTGGGAAAACTGGACAACCGCATGCAAAAGAAGGAAACTGACCACTTTCTTACACCACACACAAAAATACATTCAAAATGGAGGAAAGACCTAAATGTGAGATTTGTAACCAGAAAAATCCTACAAGAGAACACAGGCAGTAAGTAAGCTCTTTGACATCAGCTGTAGCAACTTCTTTCTGCATGAGTCTCCTGAGGCAAGAGAAACAAAAGCAAAAATAAACTATTCGGACATCATCAAAAGAAAAAGTTTCTGCACAGTGAAGGAAATAATCAACAAAACTAAAAGGCAACTTGTGAATGGGAGAAG